>NC_140989.1:242348434-242549081 GCF_052327205.1 Somniosus microcephalus | reverse complement strand
CTGCAGAATCCTCACTCTCACTGCAGAATCCTCACTCACTCTCACTGCAGAATCCCCACTCTCACTGCAGAATCCCCACTCTCACTGTAGAATCCCCACTCTCACACTGCAGAATCCTCACTCTCACTGCAGGAATCCTCACTCTCACTGCAGAATCCTCACTCTCTCACTGCAGAATCCCCACTCTCTCATTGCAGAATCCTCACTCTCACTGCAGAATCCTCACTCTCACTGTAGAATCCCCACTCTCACACTGCAGAATCCTTACTCTCACTGCAGAATCCTCACTCTCACTGCAGAATCCTCACTCTCTCACTGCAGAATCCCCACTCTCTCATTGCAGAATCCTCACTCTCACTGCAGAATTCTCACTCTCTCACACTGCAGAATTCTCAATCTCACACTGCAGAATCCCCACTCTCTCACTGCAGAAACCTTACTCTCACTGCAGAATCCCCACTCTCACACTGCAGAATCCTCACTCTCACTGTAGAATCCCCACTCTCTCACTGCAGAATCCTCACTCTCACACTGCAGAATCCTCACTCTCTCACACTGCAGAATCCTCACTCTCACACTGCAGAATCCTCACTCTCACACTGCGAAATCCTCACTCTCACACTGCAGAATCCCCACTCTCTCACTGCAGAATCCTCACTCTCACTGTAGAATCCTCACTCTCTCTCACTGCAGAATCCTCACTCTCACACTGCAGAATCCTCACTCTCACACTGCAGAATCCCCACTCTCACACTGCAGAATCCCCACTCTCTCACTGCAGAATTCTCTCAGTCTCACACTGCAGAATCCTCACTCCCTCACTGCAGAATCCTCACTCTCAGACTGCAGAATCCCCACTCTCACTGCGGAATCCTCACTCTCACACTGCAGAATCCTCACACTCACACTGCAGAATCCTCACTCTCACACTGCAGAATTCCCACTCTCACTGCGGAATCCTCACTCTCACTGCAGAATCCTCACACTCACACTGCGCATCCTGACTCTCACACTGCAGAAACCTCACTCTCTCACTGCAGAATCCCCACTCTCTCACTGCAGAATCCTCACTCTTACTGCAGAATCCTCACTCTCACTGCAGAATCCTCACTCTCACACTGCAGAATCCTCACTCTCACTGCAGAATCCCCACTCTCACTCTGCAGAATCCCCACTCTCACTGCAGAATCCTCACTCTCACACTGCAGAATCCTCACTCTCACACTGCAGAATCCTCAATCTCACACTGCAGAATCCTCACTCTCACACTGCAGAATCCCCACTCTCACTGCAGTATCCTCAGTCTCACACTGCAGAATCCCCACACTCTCACACTGCAGAATCCTCACTCTCACACTGCAGAATCCCCACTCTCACTGCAGAATCCTCACTCTCTCACTGCAGAATCCTCACTCTCTCACACTGCAGAATCCTCACTCTCTCACTGCAGAATCCCCACTCTCAATGCAGAATCCTCACTCTCTCACTGCAGAATCCCTGCTCTCAAACTGCAGAATCCCCACACTCTCACTCTGCAGATTCCTCACTCTCACACTGCAGAATCCCCACTCTCAATGCAGAATCCTCACTCTCTCACTGCAGAATCCTCACGCTCTCACACTGCAGAATCCCCACTCTCTCACTGGAGAATCCTCACTCTCACTGCAGAATCCTCACTCTCACTGCAGAATCCTCACTCTCACACTGCAGAATCCTCACTCTCACTGCAGAATCCTCACTCTCACACTGCAGAATCCCCACTCTCACTCTGCAGAATCCCCAATCTCACTGCAGAATCCTCTCTCACACTGCAGAATCCTTACTCTCACACTGCAGAATCCTCACTCTCACACTGCAGAATCCCCACTCTCACTGCAGAATCCCCACACTCTCACACTGCAGAATCCCCACTCTCACTGCAGAATCCTCACTCTCTCACTGCAGAATCCTCACTCTCGCACACTGCAGAATCCTCACTCTCTCACTGCAGAATCCCCACTCTCACTGCAGAATCCTCACTCTCACTGCAGAATCCTCAGTCTCACACTGCAGAATCCTCACTCTCACACTGCTGAATCCTCACTCTCACACTGCAGAATCCTCACTCTCACACTGCCGAATCCTCACTCTCACACTGCAGAATCCTCACCCTCACAATGCAGAATCCTCACTCTCACACTGCTGAATCCTCACTCTCACACTGCAGAATCCACACTCTCACACTGCAGAATCCCCACACTCTCACACTGCAGAATCCTCACTCTCACAATGCAGAATCCCCACTCTCACTGCAGAATCCTCAGTCTCACACTGCAGTATCCCCACACTCTCACACAGCAGAATCCTCACTCTCACACTGCAGAATCCCCACTCTCACTGCAGAATCCTCACTCTCTCACTGCAGAATCCTCACTCTCTCACACTGCAGAATCCTCACTCTCTTACTGCAGAATCCCCACTCTCACACTGCAGAATAATCACTCTCACTGCAGAATCCTCACTCTCACTGCAGAATCCTCACTCTCACACTGCAGAATCCTCACTCTCACTGCAGAATCCTCACTCTCACAATGCAGAATCCTCACTCTCTCACACTGCAGAATCCTCACTCTCTTACTGCAGAATCCCCACTCTCACACTGCAGAATAATCACTCTCACTGCAGAATCCTCACTCTCACTGCAGAATCCTCACTCTCTCACTGCAGAATCCTCACTCTCACTGCAGAATCCCCACGATCTCGCTGCAGAATCCTCACTCTCTCACTGCAGAATCCTCACTCTCACACTGCAGAATCCCTACGCTCACTCTGCAGAATCCCTACTCTCACTCTGCAGAATCCTCACTCTCACACTGCAGAATCCTCACTCTCACTGCAGAATCCCCACTCTCACACTGCAGAATCCCCACTCTCTCACTGCAGAATCCTCACTCTCTCACTGCAGAATCCTCACTCTCTCACACTGCAGAATCCCCACTCTCTCACTGCAGAATCCTCACTCTCACACTGCAGAATCCTCACTCTCACTGCAGAATCCTCACTCTCACACTGCAGAATCCCCACTCTCACTGCAGAATCCTCACTCTCACACTGCAGAATCCTCACTCTCACACTGCAGAATCCCCACTCTCACTGCAGAATCCTCACTCTCACACTGCAGAATCCTCACTCTCACTGCAGAATCCTCACTCTCACACTGCAGAATCCCCAGTCACAATGCAGAATCCTCACTCTCACACTGCAGAATCCTCACTCTCACTGCAGAATCCTCACTCTCACACTGCAGAATCCTTACTCTCACACTGCAGAATCCTCACTCTCTCACTGCAGAATACTCACTCTCACACTGCAGAATCCCCAGTCTCTCACTGCAGAATCCTCACTCTAACTGCAGAATCCTCACTCTCATACTGCTGAATCCACACTCTCTCACTGCAGAATCCCCACTCTCTCACTGCAGAATCCTCACTCTCACACTGCAGAATCCTCACTCTCTCACTGCAGAATCCTCACTCTCACACTGCAGAATCCTCACTCTCACACTGCAGAATCCTCACTCTCACTGCAGAATCCTCACTCTCACACTGCAGAATCCTCACTCTCACACTGCAGAATCCTCATTCTCACACTGCAGAATCCTCACTCTCAGTGCAGAATCCTCACTCTCTCACTACAGAATCCTCACTCTCACACTGCAGAATCCTCACTCTCACCCTGCAGAATCCCTACTATTTCTCTGCAGAATCCTCACTCTCACACTGCCGAATCCTCACTCTCACACTGCAGAATCCTCACTCTCTCACTGCAGAATCCTCACTCTCGCCCTGCAGAATCCCCACTCTCACAATGCAAAATCCTCACTCTCACACTGCAGAATCCTCACTCTCACACTGCAGAATCCTCACTCTCACACTGCAGAATCCTCACTCTCTCACTGCAGAATCCTCACTCTCTCAATGCAGAATCCTCACTCTCTCACTGCAGAATCCTCACTCTCTCACTGCAGAATCCTCATTCTCTCACACTGCAGAATCCTCACTCTCACACTGCAGAATCCTCACTCTCAGTGCAGAATCCTCACTCTCTCAATGCAGAATCCCCACACTCTCACTGCAGAATCCTCACTCTCACTGCAGAATCCTCACTCTCACTGCAGAATCCTCACTCACTCTCACTGCAGAATCCTCACTCTCACTGCAGAATCCTCACTCACTCTCACTGCAGAATCCTCACTCACTCTCACTGCAGAATCCTCACTCTCACTGCAGAATCCTCACTCTCACTGCAGAATCCTCACTCACTCTCACTGCAGAATCCTCACTCTCACTGCAGAATCCTCACTCACTCTCACTGCAGAATCCTCACTCACTCTCACTGCAGAATCCTCACTCTCACTGCAGAATCCTCACTCACTCTCACTGCAGAATCCTCACTCTCACTGCAGAATCCTCACTCTCACTGCAGAATCCTCACTCACTCTCACTGCAGAATCCTCACTCTCTCACTGCAGAATCCTCACTCTCTCACTGCAGAATCCTCACTCTCTCACTGCAGAATCCTCACTCTCTCACCGCAGAATCCTCACTCTCACTGCAGAATCCTCACTCTCTCACTGCAGAATCCTCACTCTCACTGCAGAATCCTCATTCTCTCACTGCAGAATCCTCACTCTCACTGCAGAATCCCCACTCTCTCACCGCAGAATCCTCACTCTCTCACTGCAGAATCCTCAGTCTCACACTGCAGAATCCTCACTCTCACACTGCTGAATCCTCACTCTCACACTGCAGAATGCTCACTCTCACACTGCAGAATCCTCACTCTCACTGCAGAATCCTCACTCACACTGCAGAATCCTCACTCTCACAATGCAGAATCCCCACTCTCACTGCAGAATCCTCAGTCTCACTGCAGAATCCTCACTCTCACACTGCAGTATCCCCACACTCTCACACAGCAGAATCCTCACTCTCTCACTGCAGAATCCTCACTCTCTCACACTGCAGAATCCTCACTCTCTTACTGCAGAATCCCCACTCTCACACTGCAGAATAATCACTCTCACTGCAGAATCCTCACTCTCACTGCAGAATCCTCACTCTCACACTGCAGAATCCTCACTCTCTCACTGCAGAATCCTCACTCTCACTGCAGAATCCCCACGATCTCGCTGCAGAATCCTCACTCTCTCACTGCAGAATCCTCACTCTCACACTGCAGAATCCCTACGCTCACTCTGCAGAATCCTCACTCTCACACTGCAGAATCCTCACTCTCACTGCAGAATCCCCACGATCTCGCTGCAGAATCCTCACTCTCTCACTGCAGAATCCTCACTCTCACACTGCAGAATCCTCACTCTCACTGCAGAATCCTCACTCTCACACTGCAGAATCCCCACTCACAATGCAGAATCCTCACTCTCACACTGCAGAATCCTCACTCTCACTGCAGAATCCTCACTCTCACACTGCAGAATCCTTACTCTCACACTGCAGAATCCTCACTCTCTCACTGCAGAATACTCACTCTCACACTGCAGAATCCCCAGTCTCTCACTGCAGAATCCTCAGTCTAACTGCAGAATCCTCACTCTCATACTGCTGAATCCACACTCTCTCACTGCAGAATCCCCACTCTCTCACTGCAGAATCCTCACTCTCACTGCAGAATCCTCACTCTCTCACTGCAGAATCCTCACTCTCTCACCGCAGAATCCTCACTCTCACTGCAGAATCCTCACTCACTGCAGAATCCTCACTCCCTCACTGCAGAATCCCCAGTCTCTCACTGCAGAATCCTCACTCCCTCACTGCAGAATCCTCACTGTCTCACTGCAGAATCCTCACTCTCTCACTTCAGAATCCCCACTCTCACTGCAGAATCCTCACTCTCACACTGCAGAATCCCCACTCTCACTGCAGAATCCCCACTCTCTCACTGCAGAATCCTCACTCTCACTGTAGAATCCCCACTCTCACACTGCAGAATCCTCACTCTCACTGCAGAATCCTCACTCTCACTGCAGAATCCCCACTCTCACTGCAGAATCCTCACTCTCACTGTAGAATCCCCACACTCTCACTGCAGAATCCTCACTCTCACTGCAGAATCCTCACTCTCTCACACTGCAGAATCCTCACTCTCACTGCAGAATCCTCAGTCTCACACTGCAGTATCCCCACACTCTCACACAGCAGAATCCTCACTCTCACACTGCAGAATCCCCACTCTCACTGCAGAATCCTCACTCTCTCACTGCAGAATCCTCACTCTCTCACACTGCAGAATCCTCACTCTCTTACTGCAGAATCCCCACTCTCACACTGCAGAATAACCACTCTCACTGCAGAATCCTCACTCTCACTGCAGAATCCTCACTCTCACACTGCACAATCCTCACTCTCTCACTGCAGAATCCTCACTCTCACTGCAGAATCCCCACGATCTCGCTGCAGAATCCTCACTCTCACACTGCAGAATCCTCACTCACACACTGCAGAATCCCTACGCTCACTCTGCAGAATCCCCACTCTCTCACTGCAGAATCCTCACTCTCACACTGCAGAATCCTCACTCTCTCACTGCCGAATCCTCACTCTCACACTGCAGAATCCCTACGCTCACTCTGCAGAATCCCCACTCTCTCACTGCAGAATCCTCACTCTCACTGTAGAATCCCCACTCTCCCACTGCAGAATCCTCACTCTCACACTGCAGAATCCTCACTCTCACACTGCAAAATCCTCACTGTCACACTGCAGAATCCCCACTCTCTCACTGCAGAATCCTCACTCTCACTGTAGAATCCTCACTCTCTCACACTGCAGAATCCTCACTCTCACACTGCAGAATCCTCACTCTCACACTGCAGAATACCCACACTCACACTGCAGAATCCCCACTCTCACAATGCAGAATCCTCACTCTCACACTGCAGAATCCTCACTCTCACACTGCAGAATGCTCACTCTCATACTGCAGAATCCCCACTCTCACAATGCAGAATCCTCACTCGCACACTGCAGAATCTCCACTCTCACACTGCAGAATCCTCACTCTCACACTGCAGAATCCCCACACTCTCACACTGCAGAATCCTCACTCTCACACTGCAGAACCCCCACTCTCACTGCAGAATCCTCAGTCTCACACTGCAGTATCCCCACACTCTCACACAGCAGAATCCTCACTCTCACACTGCAGAATCCCCACTCTCACTGCAGAATCCTCACTCTCTCACTGCAGAATCCTCACTCTCTCACACTGCAGAATCCTCACTCTCTTACTGCAGAATCCCCACGATCTCGCTGCAGAATCCTCACTCTCTCACTGCAGAATCCTCACTCTCACACTGCAGAATCCCTACGCTCACTCTGCAGAATCCTCACTCTCACACTGCAGGATCCCTACTCTCACTCTGCAGAATCCTCACTCTCACACTGCAGAATCCTCACTCTCACTGCAGAATCCCCACTCTCACACTGCAGAATCCCCACTCTCTCACTGCAGAATCCTCACTCTCTCACTGCAGAATCCTCACTTTCTCACACTGCAGAATCCCCACTCTCTCACTGCAGAATCCTCACTCTCACACTGCAGAATCCTCACTCTCACTGCAGAATCCTCACTCTCACACTGCAGAATCCCCACTCTCACTGCAGAATCCTCACTCTCACACTGCAGAATCCTCACTCTCACTGCAGAATCCTCACTCTCACACTGCAGAATCCCCACTCACAATGCAGAATCCTCACTCTCACACTGCAGAATCCTCACTCTCACTGCAGAATCCTCACTCTCACACTGCAGAATCCTTACTCTCACACTGCAGTATCCTCACTCTCTCACTGCAGAATACTCACTCTCACACTGCAGAATCCCCAGTCTCTCACTGCAGAATCCTCACTCGCACACTGCAGAATCTCCACTCTCACACTGCAGAATCCCCACACTCTCACACTGCAGAATCCTCACTCTCTCACTGCAGAATCCCCACTCTCACTGCAGAATCCTCAGTCTCACACTGCAGTATCCCCACACTCTCACACAGCAGAATCCTCACTCTCACACTGCAGAATCCCCACTCTCACTGCAGAATCCTCACTCTCTCACTGCAGAATAACCACTCTCACTGCAGAATCCTCACTCTCACTGCAGAATCCTCACTCTCACACTGCAGAATCCTCACTCTCTCACTGCAGAATCCTCACTCTCACTGCAGCATCCCCACGATCTCGCTGCAGAATCCTCACTCTCACACTGCAGAATCCCTATGCTCACTGAGCAGAATCCTCACTCTCACACTGCAGGATCCCTACTCTCACTCTGCAGAATCCTCACTCTCACACTGCAGAATCCTCACTCTCACTGCAGAATCCCCACTCTCACACTGCAGAATCCCCACTCTCTCACTGCAGAATCCTCACTCTCACACTGCAGAATCCCCACTCTCACTGCAGAATCCTCAGTCTCACACTGCAGTATCCCCACACACTCACAGAGCAGAATCCTCACTCTCACACTGCAGAATCCCCACTCTCACTGCAGAATCCTCACTCTCTCACTGCAGAATCCTCACTCTCTCACACTGCAGAATCCTCACTCTCTTACTGCAGAATCCCCACTCTCACACTGCAGAATAACCACTCTCACTGCAGAATCCTCACTCTCACTGCAGAATCCTCACTCTCACACTGCAGAATCCTCACTCTCTCACTGCAGAATCCTCACTCTCACTGCAGAATCCCCACGATCTCGCTGCAGAATCCTCACTCTCTCACTGCAGAATCCTCACTCTCACACTGCAGAATCCCTACGCTCACTCTGCAGAATCCTCACTCTCACACTGCAGAATCCTCACTCTCACTGCAGAATCCCCACTCTCACACTGCAGAATCCCCACTCTCTCACTGCAGAATCCTCACTCTCTCACTGCAGAATCCCCACTCTCACACTGCAGAATCCCCACTCTCTCACTGCAGAATCCTCACTCTCTCACTGCAGAATCCTCACTCTCACAGTGCAGAATCCTCACTCTCACTGCAGAATCCTCACTCTCACACTGCAGAATCCCCACTCTCACTGCAGAATCCTCACTCTCACACTGCAGAATCCTCACTCTCACTGCAGAATCCTCACTCTCACACTGCAGAATCCCCACTCACAATGCAGAATCCTCACTCTCACACTGCAGAATCCTCACTCTCACTGCAGAATCCTCACTCTCACACTGCAGACTCCTTACTCTCACACTGCAGAATCCTCACTCTCTCACTGCAGAATACTCACTCTCACACTGCAGAATCCCCAGTCTCTCACTGCAGAATCCTCACTCTAACTGCAGAATCCTCACTCTAACTGCAGAATCCTCACTCTCATACTGCTGAATCCACACTCTCTCACTGCAGAATCCCCACTCTCTCACTGCAGAATCCTCATTCTCACACTGCAGAATCCTCACTCTCTCACTGCAGAATCCTCACTCTCACACTGCAGAATCCTCACTCTCACACTGCAGAATCCTCACTCTCACTGCAGAACCCTCACTCTCACACTGCAGAATCCTCACTCTCACACTGCAGAATCCTCACTCTCACACTGCAGAATCCTCACTCTCAGTGCAGAATCCTCACTCTCTCACTACAGAATCCTCACTCTCACACTGCAGAATCCTCACTCTCACACTGCAGAATCCCTACTCTTTCTCTGCAGAATCCTCACTCTCACACTGCCGAATCCTCACTCTCACACTGCAGAATCCTCACTCTCTCACTGCAGAATCCTCACTCTCACACTGCAGAATCCCCACTCTCACAATGCAAAATCCTCACTCTCACACTGCAGAATCCTCACTCTCACACTGCAGAATCCTCACTCTCACACTGCAGAATCCTCACTCTCTCACTGCAGAATCCTCACTCTCTCACTGCAGAATCCTAACTCTCACACGGCAGAATCCTCACTTTCTCACACTGCAGAATCCTCACTCTCTCACTGCAGAATCCTCACTCTCTCACTGCAGAATCCTCACTCTCTCACACTGCAGAATCCTCACTCTCACACTGCAGAATCCTCACTCTCTCAATGCAGAATCCCCACACTCTCACTGCAGAATCCTCACTCTCACTGCAGAATCCTCACTCACTCTCACTGCAGAATCCTCACTCTCACTGCAGAATCCTCACTCACTCTCACTGCAGAATCCTCACTCACTCTCACTGCAGAATCCTCACTCTCACTGCAGAATCCTCACTCTCACTGCAGAATCCTCACTCACTCTCACTGCAGAATCCTCACTCTCACTGCAGAATCCTCACTCACTCTCACTGCAGAATCCTCACTCACTCTCACTGCAGAATCCTCACTCTCACTGCAGAATCCTCACTCACTCTCACTGCAGAATCCTCACTCTCACTGTAGAATCCTCACTCTCACGGCAGAATCCTCACTCACTCTCACTGCAGAATCCTCACTCTCTCACTGCAGAATCCTCACTCTCTCACTGCAGAATCCTCACTCTCTCACGGCAGAATCCTCACTCTCACTGCAGAATCCTCACTCTCTCACTGCAGAATCCTCATTCTCTCACTGCAGAATCCTCACTCTCACTGCAGAATCCTCACTTTCACACTGCAGAATACCCACTCTCACTGCAGAAACCCCACTCTCTCACCGCAGAATCCTCACTCTCTCACTGCAGAATCCTCAGTCTCACACTGCAGAATCCTCACTCTCACACTGCTGAATCCTCACTCTCACACTGCAGAATCCGCACCCTCACAATGCAGAATCCTCACTCTCACACTGCAGAATCCTCACTCTCACACTGCAGAATCCTCACTCTCACACTGCAGAATCCTCACTCTCACAATGCAGAATCCCCACTCTCACTGCAGAATCCTCACTCTCACACTGCAGAATCCTCACTCTCACAATGCAGAATCCCCACTCTCACTGCAGAATCCTCACTCTCACACTGCAGAATCCTCACTCTCACACTGCAGAATCCTCACTCTCACACTGCAGAATCCTCACCCTCACAATGCAGAATCCTCACTCTCACACTGCAGAATCCTCACTCTCACACTGCAGAATCCTCACTCTCACACTGCAGAATCCTCACTCTCACACTGCAGAATCCCCACTCTCACTGCAGAATCCTCACTCTCTCACACTGCAGAATCCTCACACTCTTACTGCAGAATCCCCACTCTCACACTGCAGAATAATCACTCTCACTGCAGAATCCTCACTCTCACTGCAGAATCCTCACTCTCACACTGCAGAATCCTCACTCTCTCACTGCAGAATCCTCACTCTCACTGCAGAATCCCCACGATCTCGCTGCAGAATCCTCACTCTCTCACTGCAGAATCCTCACTCTCACACTGCAGGATCCCTACTCTCACTCTGCAGAATCCTCACTCTCACACTGCAGAATCCTCACTCTCGCTGCAGAATCCTCACTCTCTCACTGCAGAATCCTCACTCTCACACTGCAGGATCCCTACTCTCACTCTGCAGAATCCTCACTCTCACACTGCAGAATCCTCACTCTCACTGCAGAATCCTCACTCTCTCACTGCAGAATCCTCACTCTCACACTGCAGGATCCCTACTCTCACTCTGCAGAATCCTCACTCTCACACTGCAGAATCCTCACTCTCACTGCAGAATCCTCACTCTCACACTGCAGAATCCTCACTCTCACACTGCAGAATCCTCACTCTCACACTGCAGAATCCCCACTCTCACAATGCAGTATCCTCACTCGCACACTGCAGAATCTCCACTCTCACACTGCAGAATCCTCACTCTCACACTGCAGAATCCCCACACTCTCACACTGCAGAATCCTCACTCTCACACTGCAGAATCCCCACTCTCACTGCAGAATCCTCAGTCTCACACTGCAGTATCCCCACACTCTCACACAGCAGAATCCTCACTCTCACACTGCAGAATCCCCACTCTCACTGCAGAATCCTCACTCTCTCACTGCAGAATCCTCACTCTCTCACACTGCAGAATCCTCACTCTCTTACTGCAGAATCCCCACTCTCACACTGCAGAATAACCACTCTCACTGCAGAATCCTCACTCTCACTGCAGAATCCTCACTCTCACACTGCAGAATCCTCACTCTCTCACTGCAGAATCCTCACTCTCACTGCAGAATCCCCACGATCTCGCTGCAGAATCCTCACTCTCTCACTGCAGAATCCTCATTCTCACACTGCAGAATCCCTACGCTCACTCTGCAGAATCCTCACTCTCACACTGCAGGATCCCTACTCTCACTCTGCAGAATCCTCACTCTCACACTGCAGAATCCTCACTCTCACTGCAGAATCCACACTCTCACACTGCAGAATCCCCACTCTCTCACTGCAGAATCCTCACTCTCTCACTGCAGAATCCTCACTTTCTCACACTGCAGAATCCCCACTCTCTCACTGCAGAATCCTCACTCTCACACTGCAGAATCCTCACTCTCACTGCAGAATCCTCACTCTCACACTGCAGAATCCCCACTCTCACTGCAGAATCCTCACTCTCACACTGCAGAATAATCACTCTCACTGCAGAATCCTCACTCTCACTGCAGAATCCTCACTCTCACACTGCAGAATCCTCACTCTCTCACTGCAGAATCCTCACTCTCACTGCAGAATCCCCACGATCTCGCTGCAGAATCCTCACTCTCTCACTGCAGAATCCTCACTCTCACACTGCAGGATCCCTACTCTCACTCTGCAGAATCCTCACTCTCACACTGCAGAATCCTCACTCTCGCTGCAGAATCCTCACTCTCTCACTGCAGAATCCTCACTCTCACACTGCAGGATCCCTACTCTCACTCTGCAGAATCCTCACTCTCACACTGCAGAATCCTCACTCTCACTGCAGAATCCTCACTCTCTCACTGCAGAATCCTCACTCTCACACTGCAGGATCCCTACTCTCACTCTGCAGAATCCTCACTCTCACACTGCAGAATCCTCACTCTCACTGCAGAATCCTCACTCTCACACTGCAGAATCCTCACTCTCACACTGCAGAATCCTCACTCTCACACTGCAGAATCCCCACTCTCACAATGCAGAATCCTCACTCGCACACTGCAGAATCTCCACTCTCACACTGCAGAATCCTCACTCTCACACTGCAGAATCCCCACACTCTCACACTGCAGAATCCTCACTCTCACACTGCAGAATCCCCACTCTCACTGCAGAATCCTCAGTCTCACACTGCAGTATCCCCACACTCTCACACAGCAGAATCCTCACTCTCACACTGCAGAATCCCCACTCTCACTGCAGAATCCTCACTCTCTCACTGCAGAATCCTCACTCTCTCACACTGCAGAATCCTCACTCTCTTACTGCAGAATCCCCACTCTCACACTGCAGAATAACCACTCTCACTGCAGAATCCTCACTCTCACTGCAGAATCCTCACTCTCACACTGCAGAATCCTCACTCTCTCACTGCAGAATCCTCACTCTCACTGCAGAATCCCCACGATCTCGCTGCAGAATCCTCACTCTCTCACTGCAGAATCCTCATTCTCACACTGCAGAATCCCTACGCTCACTCTGCAGAATCCTCACTCTCACACTGCAGGATCCCTACTCTCACTCTGCAGAATCCTCACTCTCACACTGCAGAATCCTCACTCTCACTGCAGAATCCACACTCTCACACTGCAGAATCCCCACTCTCTCACTGCAGAATCCTCACTCTCTCACTGCAGAATCCTCACTTTCTCACACTGCAGAATCCCCACTCTCTCACTGCAGAATCCTCACTCTCACACTGCAGAATCCTCACTCTCACTGCAGAATCCTCACTCTCACACTGCAGAATCCCCACTCTCACTGCAGAATCCTCACTCTCACACTGCAGAATCCTCACTCTCACTGCAGAATCCTCACTCTCACACTGCAGAATCCCCACTCACAATGCAGAATCCTCACTCTCACACTGCAGAATCCTCACTCTCACTGCAGAATCCTCACTCTCACACTGCAGAATCCTCACCCTCACAATGCAGAATCCTCACTCTCACACTGCAGAATCCTCACTCTCACACTGCAGAATCCTCACTCTCACACTGCAGAATCCTCACTCTCACACTGCAGAATCCCCACTCTCACTGCAGAATCCTCACTCTCTCACACTGCAGAATCCTCACACTCTTACTGCAGAATCCCCACTCTCACACTGCAGAATAATCACTCTCACTGCAGAATCCTCACTCTCACTGCAGAATCCTCACTCTCACACTGCAGAATCCTCACTCTCTCACTGCAGAATCCTCACTCTCACTGCAGAATCCCCACGATCTCGCTGCAGAATCCTCACTCTCTCACTGCAGAATCCTCACTCTCACACTGCAGGATCCCTACTCTCACTCTGCAGAATCCTCACTCTCACACTGCAGAATCCTCACTCTCGCTGCAGAATCCTCACTCTCTCACTGCAGAATCCTCACTCTCACACTGCAGGATCCCTACTCTCACTCTGCAGAATCCTCACTCTCACACTGCAGAATCCTCACTCTCACTGCAGAATCCTCACTCTCTCACTGCAGAATCCTCACTCTCACACTGCAGGATCCCTACTCTCACTCTGCAGAATCCTCACTCTCACACTGCAGAATCCTCACTCTCACTGCAGAATCCTCACTCTCACACTGCAGAATCCTCACTCTCACACTGCAGAATCCTCACTCTCACACTGCAGAATCCCCACTCTCACAATGCAGTATCCTCACTCGCACACTGCAGAATCTCCACTCTCACACTGCAGAATCCTCACTCTCACACTGCAGAATCCCCACACTCTCACACTGCAGAATCCTCACTCTCACACTGCAGAATCCCCACTCTCACTGCAGAATCCTCAGTCTCACACTGCAGTATCCCCACACTCTCACACAGCAGAATCCTCACTCTCACACTGCAGAATCCCCACTCTCACTGCAGAATCCTCACTCTCTCACTGCAGAATCCTCACTCTCTCACACTGCAGAATCCTCACTCTCTTACTGCAGAATCCCCACTCTCACACTGCAGAATAACCACTCTCACTGCAGAATCCTCACTCTCACTGCAGAATCCTCACTCTCACACTGCAGAATCCTCACTCTCTCACTGCAGAATCCTCACTCTCACTGCAGAATCCCCACGATCTCGCTGCAGAATCCTCACTCTCTCACTGCAGAATCCTCATTCTCACACTGCAGAATCCCTACGCTCACTCTGCAGAATCCTCACTCTCACACTGCAGGATCCCTACTCTCACTCTGCAGAATCCTCACTCTCACACTGCAGAATCCTCACTCTCACTGCAGAATCCACACTCTCACACTGCAGAATCCCCACTCTCTCACTGCAGAATCCT
Organism: Somniosus microcephalus; assembly: GCF_052327205.1. Lineage (NCBI taxonomy): Eukaryota > Metazoa > Chordata > Chondrichthyes > Squaliformes > Somniosidae > Somniosus > Somniosus microcephalus. The sequence goes on along the minus strand of NC_140989.1, from coordinate 242,533,667 downwards.
CACTCTCTCACTGCAGAATCCTCACTTTCTCACACTGCAGAATCCCCACTCTCTCACTGCAGAATCCTCACTCTCACACTGCAGAATCCTCACTCTCACTGCAGAATCCTCACTCTCACACTGCAGAATCCCCACTCTCACTGCAGAATCCTCACTCTCACACTGCAGAATAATCACTCTCACTGCAGAATCCTCACTCTCACTGCAGAATCCTCACTCTCACACTGCAGAATCCTCACTCTCTCACTGCAGAATCCTCACTCTCACTGCAGAATCCCCACGATCTCGCTGCAGAATCCTCACTCTCTCACTGCAGAATCCTCACTCTCACACTGCAGGATCCCTACTCTCACTCTGCAGAATCCTCACTCTCACACTGCAGAATCCTCACTCTCGCTGCAGAATCCTCACTCTCTCACTGCAGAATCCTCACTCTCACACTGCAGGATCCCTACTCTCACTCTGCAGAATCCTCACTCTCACACTGCAGAATCCTCACTCTCACTGCAGAATCCTCACTCTCTCACTGCAGAATCCTCACTCTCACACTGCAGGATCCCTACTCTCACTCTGCAGAATCCTCACTCTCACACTGCAGAATCCTCACTCTCACTGCAGAATCCTCACTCTCACACTGCAGAATCCTCACTCTCACACTGCAGAATCCTCACTCTCACACTGCAGAATCCCCACTCTCACAATGCAGAATCCTCACTCGCACACTGCAGAATCTCCACTCTCACACTGCAGAATCCTCACTCTCACACTGCAGAATCCCCACACTCTCACACTGCAGAATCCTCACTCTCACACTGCAGAATCCCCACTCTCACTGCAGAATCCTCAGTCTCACACTGCAGTATCCCCACACTCTCACACAGCAGAATCCTCACTCTCACACTGCAGAATCCCCACTCTCACTGCAGAATCCTCACTCTCTCACTGCAGAATCCTCACTCTCTCACACTGCAGAATCCTCACTCTCTTACTGCAGAATCCCCACTCTCACACTGCAGAATAACCACTCTCACTGCAGAATCCTCACTCTCACTGCAGAATCCTCACTCTCACACTGCAGAATCCTCACTCTCTCACTGCAGAATCCTCACTCTCACTGCAGAATCCCCACGATCTCGCTGCAGAATCCTCACTCTCTCACTGCAGAATCCTCATTCTCACACTGCAGAATCCCTACGCTCACTCTGCAGAATCCTCACTCTCACACTGCAGGATCCCTACTCTCACTCTGCAGAATCCTCACTCTCACACTGCAGAATCCTCACTCTCACTGCAGAATCCACACTCTCACACTGCAGAATCCCCACTCTCTCACTGCAGAATCCTCACTCTCTCACTGCAGAATCCTCACTTTCTCACACTGCAGAATCCCCACTCTCTCACTGCAGAATCCTCACTCTCACACTGCAGAATCCTCACTCTCACTGCAGAATCCTCACTCTCACACTGCAGAATCCCCACTCTCACTGCAGAATCCTCACTCTCACACTGCAGAATCCTCACTCTCACTGCAGAATCCTCACTCTCACACTGCAGAATCCCCACTCACAATGCAGAATCCTCACTCTCACACTGCAGAATCCTCACTCTCACTGCAGAATCCTCACTCTCACACTGCAGAATCCTTACTCTCACACTGCAGTATCCTCACTCTCTCACTGCAGAATACTCACTCTCACACTGCAGAATCCCCAGTCTCTCACTGCAGAATCCTCACTCGCACACTGCAGAATCTCCACTCTCACACTGCAGAATCCCCACACACTCACACTGCAGAATCCTCACTCTCACACTGCAGAATCCCCACTCTCACTGCAGAATCCTCAGTCTCACACTGCAGTATCCCCACACTCTCACACAGCAGAATCCTCACTCTCACACTGCAGAATCCCCACTCTCACTGCAGAATCCTCTCTCTCTCACTGCAGAATCCTCACTCTCTCACACTGCAGAATCCTCACTCTCTTACTGCAGAATCCCCACTCTCACACTGCAGAAAAACCACTCTCACTGCAGAATCCTCACTCTCACTGCAGAATCCTCACTCTCACACTGCAGAATCCCCACTCTCACTGCAGAATCCTCACTCTCACACTGCAGAATCCTCACTCTCAGTGCAGAATCCTCTCTCTCTCAATGCAGAATCCCCACACTCTCACTGCAGAATCCTCTCTCTCACTGCAGAATCCTCACTCTCACTGCAGAATCCTCACTCACTCTCACTGCAGAATCCTCACTCTCACTGCAGAATCCTCACTCTCACTGCAGAATCCTCACTCACTCTCACTGCAGAATCCTCACTCTCTCACTTCAGAATCCCCACTCTCACTGCAGAATCCTCACTCTCACACTGCAGAATCCCCACTCTCACTGCAGAATCCCCACTCTCTCACTGCAGAATCCTCACTCTCACTGCAGAATCCTCACTCTCTCACACTGCAGAAACCTCACTCTCACACTGCAGAATCCTCACTCTCTCACTGCAGAATCCCCACTCTCTCACTGCAGAATCCTCACTCTCACTGTAGAATCCCCACTCTCACACTGCAGAATCCTCACTCTCACTGCAGAATCCTCACTCTCACTGCAGAATCCTCACTCTCACTGCAGAGTCCTCACTCTCACTGCAGAATCGCCACTCTCACACTGCAGAATCCTCACTCTCACTGCAGAATCCTCACTCTCACACTGCAGAATCCACACTCTCACACTGCAGAATCCTGACTCTCCCACTGCAGAATCCTCACTCTGTCACTGCAGAATCCTCACTCTCACTGCAGAATCCTCACTCTCACACTGCAGAATCCACTCTTACACTGCAGAATACTCACTCACACTGCAGATCCCCACTCACACTGCAGAATCCACACTCTCACACTGCAGAATCCTGACTCTCCCACTGCAGAATCCTCACTCTGTCACTGCAGAATCCTCACTCTCACTGCAGAATCCTCACTCTCACACTGCAGAATCCACTCTTACACTGCAGAATACTCACTCACACTGCAGATCCCCACTCACACTGCAGAATCCCCACTCTCTCACTGCAGAATCCTCACTCTCACTGTAGAATCCTCACTCTCTCACACTGCAGAATCCTCACTCTCACACTGCAGAATCCTCACTCTCACACTGCAGAATCCTCACTCTCTCACTGCAGAATCCCCACTCTCTCACTGCAGAATCCTCACTCTCACTGCAGAATCCTCACTCTCACTGCAGAATCCTCACTCTCTCACTGCAGAATCCTCACTCTCACTGCAGAATCCCCACACTCACTCTGCAGAATCCCCACTCTCACTGCAGAATCCTCACTCTCACACTGCAGAATCCTCACTCTCACACTGCAGAATCCCCACTCTCACTGCAGAATCCTCACTCTCACACTGCAGAATCCTCACTCTCAGTGCAGAATCCTCTCTCTCTCAATGCAGAATCCCCACACTCTCACTGCAGAATCCTCTCTCTCACTGCAGAATCCTCACTCTCACTGCAGAATCCTCACTCACTCTCACTGCAGAATCCTCACTCTCACTGCAGAATCCTCACTCTCACTGCAGAATCCTCACTCACTCTCACTGCAGAATCCTCACTCTCTCACTTCAGAATCCCCACTCTCACTGCAGAATCCTCACTCTCACACTGCAGAATCCCCACTCTCACTGCAGAATCCCCACTCTCTCACTGCAGAATCCTCACTCTCACTGCAGAATCCTCACTCTCTCACACTGCAGAAACCTCACTCTCACACTGCAGAATCCTCACTCTCTCACTGCAGAATCCCCACTCTCTCACTGCAGAATCCTCACTCTCACTGTAGAATCCCCACTCTCACACTGCAGAATCCTCACTCTCACTGCAGAATCCTCACTCTCACTGCAGAATCCTCCTTCTCTCACTGCAGGATCCCCACTCTCTCACTGCAGAATCCTCACTCTCACACTGCAGAATCCTCAGTCTCTCACTGCAGAATCCTCACTCTCACTGCAGAATCCCCACGATCTCGCTGCAGAAACCTCACTCTCTCACTGCAGAATCCTCACTCACACACTGCAGAATCCCTACTCTGACTCTGCAGAATCCTCACTCTGACTGCAGAATCCTCACTCTCACTGCAGAAGCCCCACTCTCACACTGCAGAATGCCCACTCTCTCACTGCAGAATCCTCACTCTCACTGCAGAATCCTCACTCTCACACTGCAGAATCCCCACTCACACTGCAGAATCCTCACTCTCACACTGCAGAATCCTTACTCTCACACTGCAGAATCCTCACTCTCTCACTGCAGAATCCTCACTCTCAAACTGCAGAAACCCCACTCTCTCACTGTAGAATCCTCATTCTCACTGCAGAATCCTCACTCTCAAACTGCAGAATCCCCACTCTCTCACTGCAGAATCCCCACTCTCTCACTGCAGAATCCTCACTCTCACACTGCAGAATCCTCACTCTCTCACTGCAGAATCCTCACTCTCACTGCAGAGTCCTCACTCTCACTGCAGAATCGCCACTCTCACACTGCAGAATCCTCACTCTCACTGCAGAATCCTCACTCTCACACTGCAGAATCCACACTCTCTCACTGCAGAATCCTGACTCTCCCACTGCAGAATCCTAACTCTCACTGCAGAGTCCTCACTCTCACTGCAGAATCGCCACTCTCACACTGCAGAATCCTCACTCTCACTGCAGAATCCTCACTCTCACACTGCAGAATCCACACTCTCACACTGCAGAATCCTGACTCTCCCACTGCAGAATCCTCACTCTGTCACTGCAGAATCCTCACTCTCACTGCAGAATCCTCACTCTCACACTGCAGAATCCACTCTTACACTGCAGAATACTCACTCACACTGCAGATCCCCACTCACACTGCAGAATCCACACTCTCACACTGCAGAATCCTGACTCTCCCACTGCAGAATCCTCACTCTGTCACTGCAGAATCCTCACTCTCACTGCAGAATCCTCACTCTCACACTGCAGAATCCACTCTTACACTGCAGAATACTCACTCACACTGCAGATCCCCACTCACACTGCAGAATCCCCACTCTCTCACTGCAGAATCCTCACTCTCACTGTAGAATCCTCACTCTCTCACACTGCAGAATCCTTACTCTCACACTGCAGAATCCTCACTCTCACACTGCAGAATCCTCACTCTCACACTGCAGAATCCTCACTCTCTCACTGCAGAATCCCCACTCTCTCACTGCAGATTCCTCACTCTCACTGCAGAATCCTCACTCTCACTGCAGAATCCTCACTCTCTCACTGCAGAATCCTCACTCTCACTGCAGAATCCCCACTCTCACTCTGCAGAATCCCCACTCTCACTGCAGAATCCTCACTCTCACACTGCAGAATCCTCACTCTCACACTGCAGAATCCCCACTCTCACTGCAGAATCCTCACTCTCACACTGCAGAATCCTCACTCTCAGTGCAGAATCCTCTCTCTCTCAATGCAGAATCCCCACACTCTCACTGCAGAATCCTCTCTCTCACTGCAGAATCCTCACTCTCACTGCAGAATCCTCACTCACTCTCACTGCAGAATCCTCACTCTCACTGCAGAATCCTCACTCTCACTGCAGAATCCTCACTCACTCTCACTGCAGAATCCTCACTCTCTCACTTCAGAATCCCCACTCTCACTGCAGAATCCTCACTCTCACACTGCAGAATCCCCACTCTCACTGCAGAATCCCCACTCTCACTGCAGAATCCTCACTCTCACTGCAGAATCCTCACTCTCTCACACTGCAGAAACCTCACTCTCACACTGCAGAATCCTCACTCTCTCACTGCAGAATCCCCACTCTCTCACTGCAGAATCCTCACTCTCACTGTAGAATCCCCTCACTCTCACTGCAGAATCCTCACTCTCACTGCAGAATCCTCCTTCTCTCACTGCAGGATCCCCACTCTCTCACTGCAGAATCCTCACTCTCACTGCAGAATCCTCACTCTCTCACACTGCAGAATCCTCACTCTCACACTGCAGAATCCCCACTCTCTCACTGCAGAATCCCCACTCTCTCACTGCAGAATCCTCACTCTCACTGTAGAATCCCCACTCTCACACTGAAGAATCCTCACTCTCACTGTAGAATCCCCACTCTCACACTGCAGAATCCTCACTCTTACACTGCAGAATCCTCACTCTCTCACACTGCAGAATCCTCACTCTCACACTGCAGAATCCTCACTCTCACACTGCAAAATCCTCACTCTCACACTGGAGAATCCCCACTCTCTCACTGCAGAATCCTCACTCTCACTGTAGAATCCTCACTCTCTCACACTGCAGAATCCTCACTCTGACACTGCAGAATCCTCACTCTCACACTGCAGAATCCTCACTCTGACACTGCAGAATCCTCACTCTCACTGCAGAATCCTCACTCTCACTGCAGAATCCTCACTCTCACACTGCAGAATCCTCACTCTCACTGCAGAGTCCCCACTCTCACTCTGCAGAATCCCCACTCTCACTGCAGAATCCTCACTCTCACACTGCAGAATCCTCACTCTCACACTGCAGACTCCCACTCTCACTGCAGAATCCTCAGTCTCACACTGCAGAATCCCCACACTCTCACACTGCAGAATCCCCACTCTCACACTGCAGAATCCGCACTCTACTGCAGAATCCTCACTCTCTCACTGCAGAATCCTCACTCTCTCACACTGCAGAATCCTCACTCTCTCACTGCAGAATCCTCACTCTCACTGCGGAATCCTCAGTCTCACACTGCAAAATCCCCACACTCTCACACTGCAGAATCCTCAATCTCACACTGCAGAATCCCCACTCACTGCAGAATCCTCACTCTCTCACTGCAGAATCCTCACTCTCTCACACTGCAGAAACCTCACTCTCTCACTGCAGAATCCCCACTCTCACACTGCAGAATCATCACTCTCACTGCAGAATCCTCACTCACACTGCAGAATCCTCACTCTCACACTGCAGAATCCTCAGTCTCTCACTGCAGAATCCTCACTTTCACTGCAGAATCCCCACGATCTCGCTGCAGAATCCTCACTCTCTCACTGCAGAATCCTCACTCACACACTGCAGAATCCCTACTCTGACTCTGCAGAATCCTCACTCTCACTGCAGCATCCTCACTCTCACTGCAGTATCCTCACTCTCACACTGCAGAATCCCCACTCACAATGCAGAATCCTCACTCTCACACTGCAGAATCCTCACTCTCACTGCAGAATCCTCACTCTCACACTGCAGAATCCTTACTCTCACACTGCAGAATCCTCACTCTCTCACTGCAGAATCCACACTCTCAAACTGCAGAATCCCCACTCTCTCACTGCAGAATCCCCACTCTCTCACTGCAGAATCCTCACTCTCACACTGCAGAATCCTCATTCTCTCACTGCAGAATCCTCACTCTCACTGCAGAGTCCTAACTCTCACTGCAGAATCCTCACTCTCTCACTGCAGAATCCCCACTCTCTCACTGCAGAATCCTCACTCTCACTGTAGAATCCCCACTCTCACACTGCAGAATCCTCACTCTCACTGCAGAATCCTCACTCTCACTGCAGAATCCTCCTTCTCTCACTGCAGGATCCCCACTCTCTCACTGCAGAATCCTCACTCTCACTGCAGAATCCTCACTCTCTCACACTGCAGAATCCTCACTCTCACACTGCAGAATCCCACTCTCTCACTGCAGAATCCCCACTCTCTCACTGCAGAATCCTCACTCTCACTGTAGAATCCCCACTCTCACACTGAAGAATCCTCACTCTCACTGTAGAATCCCCACTCTCACACTGCAGAATCCTCACTCTTACACTGCAGAATCCTCACTCTCTCACACTGCAGAATCCTCACTCTCACACTGCAGAATCCTCACTCTCACACTGCAAAATCCTCACTCTCACACTGGAGAATCCCCACTCTCTCACTGCAGAATCCTCACTCTCACTGTAGAATCCTCACTCTCTCACACTGCAGAATCCTCACTCTGACACTGCAGAATCCTCACTCTCACACTGCAGAATCCTCACTCTGACACTGCAGAATCCTCACTCTCACTGCAGAATCCTCACTCTCACTGCAGAATCCTCACTCTCACACTGCAGAATCCTCACTCTCACTGCAGAGTCCCCACTCTCACTCTGCAGAATCCCCACTCTCACTGCAGAATCCTCACTCTCACACTGCAGAATCCTCACTCTCACACTGCAGACTCCCCACTCTCACTGGCAGAATCCTCAGTCTCACACTGCAGAATCCCCACACTCTCACACTGCAGAATCCCCACTCTCACACTGCAGAATCCCCACTCTACTGCAGAATCCTCACTCTCTCACTGCAGAATCCTCACTCTCTCACACTGCAGAATCCTCACTCTCTCACTGCAGAATCCTCACTCTCACTGCGGAATCCTCAGTCTCACACTGCAAAATCCCCACACTCTCACACTGCAGAATCCTCAATCTCACACTGCAGAATCCCCACTCACTGCAGAATCCTCACTCTCTCACTGCAGAATCCTCACTCTCTCACACTGCAGAAACCTCACTCTCTCACTGCAGAATCCCCACTCTCACACTGCAGAATCATCACTCTCACTGCAGAATCCTCACTCACACTGCAGAATCCTCACTCTCACACTGCAGAATCCTCAGTCTCTCACTGCAGAATCCTCACTTTCACTGCAGAATCCCCACGATCTCGCTGCAGAATCCTCACTCTCTCACTGCAGAATCCTCACTCACACACTGCAGAATCCCTACTCTGACTCTGCAGAATCCTCACTCTCACTGCAGCATCCTCACTCTCACTGCAGTATCCTCACTCTCACACTGCAGAATCCCCACTCACAATGCAGAATCCTCACTCTCACACTGCAGAATCCTCACTCTCACTGCAGAATCCTCACTCTCACACTGCAGAATCCTTACTCTCACACTGCAGAATCCTCACTCTCTCACTGCAGAATCCACACTCTCAAACTGCAGAATCCCCACTCTCTCACTGCAGAATCCCCACTCTCTCACTGCAGAATCCTCACTCTCACACTGCAGAATCCTCACTCTCTCACTGCAGAATCCTCACTCTCACTGCAGAGTCCTAACTCTCACTGCAGAATCGCCACTCTCACACTGCAGAATCCTCACTCTCACTGCAGAATCCTCACTCTCACACTTCAGAATCCACACTCTCACACTGCAGAATCCTGACTCTCCCACTGCAGAATCCTCACTCTGTCACTGCAGAATCCTCACTCTCACTGCAGAATCCTCACTCTCACACTGCAGAATCCACTCTTACACTGCAGAATACTCACTCACACTGCAGATCCCGACTCACACTGCAGAATCCTCACTCTCACACTGCAGAATCCACACTCTCACACTGCAGAATCCTGACTCTCCCACTGCAGAATCCTCACTCTGTCACTGCAGAATCCTCACTCTCACTGCAGAATCCTCACTCTGTCACTGCAGAATCCTCACTCTCACACTGCAGAATCCACTCTTACACTGCAGAATACTCACTCACACTGCAGATCCCCACTCACACTGCAGAATCCCCACTCTCTCACTGCAGAATCCTCACTCTCACTGTAGAATGCTCACTCTCTCACACTGCAGAATCCTTACTCTCACTGCAGAATCCCCACTCTCTCACTGCAGAATCCTCACTCTCACTGCAGAATCCTCACTCTCTCACTGCAGAATCCTCACTCTCACACTGCAGAATCCTCACTCTCACTGCAGAATCCCCACTCTCTCACTGCAGAATCCTCACTCTCACTGCAGAATCCTCACTCTCACTGCAGAATCCTCACTCTCTCACTGCAGAATCCTCACTCTCACTGCAGAATCCCCACTCTCACTCTGCAGAATCCCCACTCTCACTGCAGAATCCTCACTCTCACACTGCAGAATCCTCACTCTCACACTGCAGAATCCCCACTCTCACTGCAGAATCCTCACTCTCACACTGCAGAATCCTCACTCTCAGTGCAGAATCCTCTCTCTCTCAATCCAGAATCCCCACACTCTCACTGCAGAATCCTCTCTCTCACTGCAGAATCCTCACTCTCACACTGCAGAATCCTCACTCTCAGTGCAGAATCCTCTCTCTCTCAATCCAGAATCCCCACACTCTCACTGCAGAATCCTCTCTCTCACTGCAGAATCCTCACTCTCACTGCAGAATCCTCACTCACTCTCACTGCAGAATCCTCACTCTCATTGCAGAATCCTCACTCTCACACTGCAGAATCCTCACTCACTCTCACTGCAGAATCCTCACTCTCTCACTTCAGAATCCCCACTCTCACTGCAGAATCCTCACTCTCACACTGCAGAATCCCCACTCTCACTGCAGAATCCCCACTCTCACACTGCAGAATCCTCACTCTCACTGCAGAATCCTCACTCTCTCACTTCAGAATCCCCACTCTCACTGCAGAATCCTCACTCTCACACTGCAGAATCCCCACTCTCACTGCAGAATCCTCACTCTCACACTGCAGAATCCCCACTCTCACTGCAGAATCCTCACTCTCACTGCAGAATCCTCACTCTCTCACACTGCAGAAACCTCACTCTCACACTGCAGAATCCTCACTCTCTCACTGCAGAATCCCCACTCTCTCACTGCAGAATCCTCACTCTCACTGTAGAATCCCCACTCTCACACTGCAGAATCCTCACTCTCACTGCAGAATCCTCACTCTCACTGCAGAATCCTCCTTCTCTCACTGCAGGATCCCCACTCTCTCACTGCAGAATCCTCACTCTCACTGCAGAATCCTCACTCTCTCACACTGCAGAATCCTCACTCTCACACTGCAGAATCCCTACTCTCTCACTGCAGAATCCCCACTCTCTCACTGCAGAATCCTCACTCTCACTGTAGAATCCCCACTCTCACACTGAAGAATCCTCACTCTCACTGTAGAATCCCCACTCTCACACTGCAGAATCCTCACTCTCACACTGCAGAATCCTCACTCTCACACTGCAAAATCCTCACTCTCACACTGGAGAATCCCCACTCTCTCACTGCAGAATCCTCACTCTCACTGTAGAATCCTCACTCTCTCACACTGCAGAATCCTCACTCTGACACTGCAGAATCCTCACTCTCACACTGCAGAATCCTCACTCTGACACTGCAGAATCCTCACTCTCACACTGCAGAATCCTCACTCTCTCACTGCAGAATCCCCACTCTCTCACTGCAGAATCCTCACTCTCACTGCAGAATCCTCACTCTCACTGCAGAATCCTCACTCTCACACTGCAGAATCCTCACTCTCACTGCAGAATCCCCACTCTCACTCTGCAGAATCCCCACTCTCACTGCAGAATCCTCACTCTCACACTGCAGAATCCTCACTCTCACACTGCAGAATCCCCACTCTCACTGCAGAATCCTCAGTCTCACACTGCAGAATCCCCACACTCTCACACTGCAGAATCCCCACTCTCACTGCAGAATCCTCAGTCTCACACTGCAGAATCCCCACACTCTCACACTGCAGAATCCCCACTCTCACTGCAGAATCCCCACACTCTCACACTGCAGAATCCCCACTCTCACACTGCAGAATCCCCACTCTCACTGCAGAATCCTCACTCTCTCACTGCAGAATCCTCACTCTCTCACACTGCAGAATCCTCACTCTCTCACTGCAGAATCCTCACTCTCACTGCGGAATCCTCAGTCTCACACTGCAAAATCCCCACACTCTCACACTGCAGAATCCTCAATCTCACACTGCAGAATCCTCACTCTCTCACACTGCAGAAACCTCACTCTCTCACTGCAGAATCCCCACTCTCACACTGCAGAATCCCCACTCTCACTGCAGAATCCTCACTCTCTCACACTGCAGAATCCTCACTCTCTCACTGCAGAATCCCCACTCTCACACTGCAGAATCATCACTCTCACTGCAGAATCCTCACTCTCACACTGCAGAATCCCCACTCACAATGCAGAATCCTCACTCTCACACTGCAGAATCCTCACTCTCACTGCAGAATCCTCACTCTCACACTGCAGAATCCTTACTCTCACACTGCAGAATCCTCACTCTCTCACTGCAGAATCCTCACTCTCAAACTGCAGAATCCCCACTCTCTCACTGCAGAATCCTCATTCTCACTGCAGAATCCTCACTCTCATACTGCAGAATCCCCACTCTCTCACTGCAGAATCCCCACTCTCTCACTGCAGAATCCTCACTCTCACACTGCAGAATCCTCACTCTCTCACTGCAGAATCCTCACTCTCACTGCAGAGTCCTCACTCTCACTGCAGAATCGCCACTCTCACACTGCAGAATCCACACTCTCACACTGCAGAATCCTGACTCTCCCACTGCAGAATCCTCACTCTCACTGCAGAATCCTCACTCTCACACTGCAGAATCCCCACTCACACTGCAGAATCCTCACTCTCACACTGCAGAATCCTCACTCTCTCACTGCAGAATCCTCACTCTCAAACTGCAGAATCCCCACTCTCTCACTGCAGAATCCTCATTCTCACTGCAGAATCCTCACTCTCATACTGCAGAATCCCCACTCTCTCACTGCAGAATCCTCACTCACTCTCACTGCAGAATCCTCACTCTCTCACTGCAGAATCCTCACTCTCACTGCAGAATCGCCACTCTCACACTGCAGAATCCTCACTCTCACTGCAGAATCCTCACTCTCACACTTCAGAATCCACACTCTCACACTGCAGAATCCTGACTCTCCCACTGCAGAATCCTCACTCTGTCACTGCAGAATCCTCACTCTCACTGCAGAATTCTCACTCTCACACTGCAGAATCCACTCTTACACTGCAGAATACTCACTCACACTGCAGATCCCCACTCACACTGCAGAATCCCCACTCTCTCACTGCAGAATCCTCACTCTCACTGTAGAATCCTCACTCTCTCACACTGCAGAATCCTTACTCTCACACTGCAGAATCCTCACTCTCACACTGCAGAATCCTCACTCTCACACTGCAGAATCCTCACTCTCTCACTGCAGAATCCCCACTCTCTCACTGCAGAATCCTCACTCTCACTGCAGAATCCTCACTCTCACTGCAGAATCCTCACTCTCTCACTGCAGAATCCTCACTCTCACTGCAGAATCCCCACTCTCACTCTGCAGAATCCCCACTCTCACTGCAGAATCCTCACTCTCACACTGCAGAATCCTCACTCTCACACTGCAGAATCCCCACTCTCACTGCAGAATCCTCACTCTCACACTGCAGAATCCTCACTCTCAGTGCAGAATCCTCTCTCTCTCAATCCAGAATCCCCACACTCTCACTGCAGAATCCTCTCTCTCACTGCAGAATCCTCACTCTCACTGCAGAATCCTCACTCACTCTCACTGCAGAATCCTCACTCTCACTGCAGAATCCTCACTCTCACTGCAGACTCCTCACTCACTCTCACTGCAGAATCCTCACTCTCTCACTTCAGAATCCCCACTCTCACTGCAGAATCCTCACTCTCACACTGCAGAATCCCCACTCTCACTGCAGAATCCCCACTCTCTCACTGCAGAATCCTCACTCTCACTGCAGAATCCTCACTCTCTCACACTGCAGAAACCTCACTCTCACACTGCAGAATCCTCACTCTCTCACTGCAGAATCCCCACTCTCTCACTGCAGAATCCTCACTCTCACTGTAGAATCCCCACTCTCACACTGCAGAATCCTCACTCTCACTGCAGAATCCTCACTCTCACTGCAGAATCCTCCTTCTCTCACTGCAGGATCCCCACTCTCTCACTGCAGAATCCTCACTCTCACTGCAGAATCCTCACTCTCTCACACTGCAGAATCCTCACTCTCACACTGCAGAATCCCCACTCTCTCACTGCAGAATCCTCACTCTCACTGTAGAATCCCCACTCTCACACTGAAGAATCCTCACTCTCACTGTAGAATTCCCACTCTCACACTGCAGAATCCTCACTCTCACACTGCAGAATCCTCACTCTCTCACACTGCAGAATCCTCACTCTCACACTGCAGAATCCTCACTCTCTCACACTGCAGAATCCTCACTCTCACACTGCAGAATCCTCACTCTCACACTGCAAAATCCTCACTCTCACACTGGAGAATCCCCACTCTCTCACTGCAGAATCCTCACTCTCACTGTAGAATCCTCACTCTCTCACACTGCAGAATCCTCACTCTGACACTGCAGAATCCTCACTCTCACACTGCATAATCCTCACTCTGACACTGCAGAATCCTCACTCTCACACTGCAGAATCCTCACTCTCTCACTGCAGAATCCCCACTCTCTCACTGCAGAATCCTCACTCTCACTGCAGAATCCTCACTCTCACACTGCAGAATCCTCACTCTCTCACTGCAGAATCCCCACTCTCTCACTGCAGAATCCTCACTCTCACTGCAGAATCCTCACTCTCACTGCAGAATCCTCACTCTCACACTGCAGAATCCTCACTCTCGCACTGCAGAATCCTCACTCTCTCACTGCAGAATCCCCACTCTCTCACTGCAGAATCCCCACTCTCACTGCAGAATCCCCACTCTCACTCTGCAGAATCCCCACTCTCACTGCAGAATCCTCACTCTCACACTGCAGAATCCCCACACTCTCACACTGCAGAATCCCCACTCTCACACTGCAGAATCCCCACTCTCACTGCAGAATCCTCACTCTCTCACTGCAGAATCCTCACTCTCTCACACTGCAGAATCCTCACTCTCTCACTGCAGAATCCTCACTCTCACTGCGGAATCCTCAGTCTCACACTGCAAAATCCCCACTCTCTCACACTGCAGAATCCTCAGTCTCACACTGCAGAATCCCCACTCTCTCACACTGCAGAATCCTCAATCTCACACTGCAGAATCCCCACTCTCACTGCAGAATCCTCACTCTCTCACTGCAGAAACCTCACTCTCTCACACTGCAGGAACCTCACTCTCTCACTGCAGAATCCCCACTCTCACACTGCAGAATCATCACTCTCACTGCAGAATCCTCACTCACACTGCAGAATCCTCACTCTCACACTGCAGAATCCTCAGTCTCTCACTGCAGAATCCTCACTCTCACTGCAGAATCCCCACGATCTCGCTGCAGAATCCTCACTCTCTCACTGCAGAATCCTCACTCACACACTGCAGAATCCCTACTCTGACTCTGCAGAATCCTCACTCTCACTGCAGAATCCTCACTCTCACTGCAGAATCCTCACTCTCACACTGCAGAATCCTTACTCTCACACTGCAGAATCCTCACTCTCACTGCAGAATCCTCACTCTCACACTGCAGAATCCTTACTCTCACAATGCAGAATCCTCACTCTCACACTGCAGAATCCTCACTCTCACTGCAGAATCCTCACTCTCACACTGCAGAATCCTTACTCTCACACTGCAGAATCCTCACTCTCTCACTGCAGAATCCTCACTCTCAAACTGCAGATTCCTCATTCTCACTGCAGAATCCTTACTCTCACACTGCAGAATCCTCACTCTCTCACTGCAGAATCCCCACTCTCTCACTGCAGAATCCTCATTCTCACTGCAGAATCCTCACTCTCATACTGCAGAATCCCCACTCTCTCACTGCAGAATCCCCACTCTCTCACTGCAGAATCCTCACTCTCACACTGCAGAATCCTCACTCTCTCACTGCAGAATCCTCACTCTCACTGCAGAGTCCTCACTCTCACTGCAGAATCGCCACTCTCACACTGCAGAATCCACCCTCTCACACTGCAGAATCCTGACTCTCCCACTGCAGAATCCTCACTCTCACTGCAGAATCCTCACTCTCACTGCAGAATCCTCACTCTCACACTGCAGAATCCACTCTCACACTGCAGAATCCTCACTCTCACACTGCAGAATCCTCACTCTCACACTGCAGAATCCTCACTCTCACACTGCAGAATCCTCACTCTCACTGCAGAATCCCCACTCACTGCAGAATCCTCACTCTCACACTGCAGAATCCTCACTCTCACACTGCAGAACCCTCACTCTCACACTGCAGAATCCCCACTCTCACACTGCAGAATCCCCACTCTCACACTGCAGAATCCTCACTCTCACACTGCAGAATCCTCACACTCACACTGCAGAACCCTCACTCTCACACTACAGAATCCCCACTCTCACACTGCAGAATCCTCACTCTCACTCTGCAGAATCCCCACTCTCACACTGCAGAATCCTCACTCTCACACTGCAGAACCCTCACTCTCACACTGCAGAATCCCCACTCTCACACTGCAGAATCCTCACTCTCACTCTGCAGAATCCCCACTCTCACACTGCAGAATCCCCACTCTCACACTGCAGAGTTTTTTAAATTTTTTAAAAATTCATTGATGGGCTGTGGGCGATGCTGGCTGGGCCTGCATTTAGTGCCCATCCCTAATTGCCCTTGAGAAGATGGTGGTGAGCCGCCTTCTTGAACCGCTGCAGTCCATATGGTGTAGCTACACCCACAATGCTGTTAGGAAGGGAGTTCCAGGATTTTGGCCCAGCGACAGTGAAGGAACGGCGATAGAGGTCCAAGTCAGGATGGTGTGTGGCTTGGAGGGGAACTTGTAGGTGGTGATGTTCCCATGCGTCTGCTGCCCTTGTCCTTCTAAGTGGTAGAGGTCACGGTTTTGGAAGGTGCTGTTGAAGGAGCTTTGGCGAGTTGCTGCAGTGCATCTTGTAGATGGTACACACTGCGGCCACAGTGCGCCGGTGGTGGAGGGAGTGAATGTTGAAGGTGGTGGATGGAGTGCCAATCAAGCGGGCTGCTTTATCCTGAATGGTGTCGAGCTTCTTGAGTGTTGTTGGAGCTGCACTCATCCAGGCAAGTGGAGAGTATTCCATCACACTCCTGACTTGTGCCTTGTAGATGGTGGAAAGGCTTTGTGGAGTCAGGAGGTGAGACACTCGCTGCAGAATTCCCAGCCTCTGGCCTGCTCTTGTAGCCACAGTATTTGTATGGCTGGTCCAGTTCAGTTTCTGATCAATGGTAACCCCCCAGGATGTTGATAGTGGGGGATTCAGCGACGGTAATGCCATTGAATGTCAAGGGGAGATGTTTAGAGTCTCGCTTGTTGGAGATGGTCATTGCCTGGCACTTGTGTGGTGCGAATGTTACTTGCCACTTGTCAGCCCAAGTCTGAATGTTGTCCAGGTCTTGCTGCATATGGACATGGACTGCGTCAGTATCTGACGAGTCTCGAATGATTCTCACAATCTCACTGCAGAATCTACACAATCTCACTGCAGAATCCTCACTCTCACACTGCAAAATCCACAATCTCACTCTGCAGAATCCCCACTCCCACTGCAGAATCCTCACACTGCACAATCCTCACTCTCACACTGCAGAATTCTCACAATCTCACTGTAGAACCCTCACAATCTCACTGCAGCATCCACTCTCCCACACTGCAGAATCCTCACTCTCTCACTGCTGAATCCCCACTCTCTCACTGCAGAATCGTCACTCTCACACTGCTGAATCCCCACTCTCACACTGCAGAATCGTCACTCTCACACTGCTGAATCCCCACTCTCACACTGCAGAATCGTCACTCTCACACTGCTGAATCCCCACTCTCACACTGCAGAATCGTCACTCTCACACTGCAGAATCGTCACTCTCACACTGCAGAATCGTCACTCTCACACTGCAGAATCCCCACTCTCGCTCACTGCAGAATCATCACTCTCACACTGCCGAATCCCCACTCTCTCACACTGCAGAATCATCACTCTCTCACTGCAGAATCCTCTCTCTCACTGCAGAATCCTCTCTCGCACACTGCGGAATCCTCACTCTCAGACTGCAGAATCCCCACTCTCACTGCAGACTCCCCACTCTCACACTGCAGAAACCCCACTCTCACACTGCAGAATCCCCACTTTCTCACTGCAGAATCCCCACTTTCTCACAGCAGAATCCCCACTCTCTCGCTGCGGAATCCCCACTCTCTCACTGCAGAATCTACATGCTCACACTGCAGAATCCACACTCACACTGCAGAATCCGCGCTCTCAGACTGGGGACACCTCGCTCTCAGACTGGGGAATCCTCGCTCTCAGACTGGGGAATCATCGCTCTCAGACTGGGGAATCCTCGCTCTCAGACTGGGGAATCCTCGCGCTCAGACTGGGGAATCCTCGCGCTCAGACTGGGGAATCCTCGCTCTCAGACTGGGGAATCCTCGCTCTCAGACTGGGGAATCCTCGCCATCAGACTGGGGAATCCTCGCTCTCAGACTCGGGAATCCTCGCTCTCAGGCTGGGGAATCCTCGCTCTCAGACTGGGGAATCCTCGCTCTCAGACTGGGGACTCCTCGCTCTCAGACTGGGGAATCCTCGCTCTCAGACTGGGGACTCCTCGCTCTCAGGCTGGGGACTCCTCGCTCTCAGGCTGGGGACTCCTCGCTCTCAGACTGGGGAATCCTCGCTCTCAGACTGGGGAATCCTCGCTCTCAGACTGGGGACTCCTCGCTCTCAGACTGGGGAATCCTCGCTCTCAGACTGGGGAATCCTCGCTCTCAGACTGGGGACTCCTCGCTCTCAGACTGGGGAATCCTCGCTCTCAGACTGGGGAATCCTCGCTCTCAGACTGGGGAATCCTCGCCATCAGACTGGGGAATCCTCGCTCTCAGACTGGGGAATCCTCGCTCTCAGACTGGGGAATCCTCGCGCTCAGACTGGGGACTCCTCGCTCTCAGACTGGGGACTCCTCGCTCTCAGACTGGGGACTCCTCGCTCTCAGACTGGGGAATCCTCGCTCTCAGACTGGGGAATCCTCGCTCTCAGACTGGGGACTCCTCGCTCTCAGACTGGGGAATCCTCGCTCTCAGACTGGGGAATCCTCGCTCTCAGACTGGGGACTCCTCGCTCTCAGACTGGGGAATCCTCGCTCTCGGACTGGGGACTCCTCGCTCTCGGACTGGGGAACCCTCGCTCTCGGACTGGGGACTCCTCGCTCTCAGACTGGGGAATCCTCGCTCTCAGACTGGGGACTCCTCGCTCTCAGGCTGGGGAATCCTCGCTCTCAGACTGGGGAATCCTCGCTCTCAGACTGGGGAATCCTCGCTCTCAGACTGGGGACTCCTCGCTCTCAGACTGGGGAATCCTCGCTCTCAGACTGGGGACTCCTCGCTCTCGGACTGGGGAATCCTCGCTCTCAGACTGGGGAATCCTCGCTCTCAGACTGGGGAATCCTCACTCTCAGACTGGGGAATCTTCATTGTCAAGCTGCACAATCCACATACTCATGCTGCAGAATTTTGTTGTGGTTGCCACAAAAAAATTGCCCTTGAATTGTCGCAAAATGCTAGCGGCCCTACCTATAACCTGGGTCCTTAGAATTCTGCAGCACACCAACAAATTCTGCTGTGAGGCGAATGGCAGAAATATCTTTAAGGGAAGATGGATCAGTACATGAGGGAGAAAGAAATAGAAGGATATGTTGATGGGGGTGAGATGAAATAGGGTGGGAGGAGGCTCTTGTGGAACATAAACACCAGCATAGACCAGTTGGGCCGAATATCTTGTTTCTGTGCTGTAAATTCCATGAAAAATTGCCAATTCCAAGGCAGTGTGTCTTCAGAAAAGTGTCGTGGTGGTAATTTTTCAGATTTAAGGGAAACAGCACAAATTTCGGCACTTGGGCGAATGAGTGGAGGAAGAGAGGGCTGAGGCAGTGACTGCAGCATCAGAACAGGAAAACTGGTCTGGAGCAGGCAACCATCTTGTCACAGTCACTCCAGCCCGCCCATCGCATTCACTAGTGCTCAATATAGAGGAGCAACTGAGAGATATCAGAGTATAGATCTTTAGCAGATTGCAGGTGGGAATCCATAACAATTGTGAATAGAATCCTGGGTTTTGTATATTGGGGCACTAAATGCAGAAGCAAGGAGGTGGTGATAACTCTGAGTAATACCTTGGAAGTGCAGTTTTGTGACTCCATTATTAGAAAAGGTATTGAAACTGTGACAAACATGCAGTGTATATTTACTAGGATAATGCCATGGTTGAGAAGGTAATACAGGTAGACTATCCTTTATCCGAAAACCTCGGGACCAGCCGAGTTTCGGTTTTCGGAGAATTTCGGATTTCGGAAGGTGGGTCGGCGGTGTTAAGTCTGTGTGTTCTAGTTGTAATTACTAACACAGACTACAAGATTAAAGTTCAACAGGTCTTTACTGGTTGGAGGTCAGGACTAATACTAAATACAATATTACTACACAGTGCTTATATACCGGTGGTCACCACCGGTATTACGTATACAGCAGCCAGAGAAAGTAGTACATCTCTTAAGGTGGAACAGGCTTAAGTTCTCTTAAGGTGGAACAGGTTACATACACCACAATCCTCCCTTTTTAGCTTAACAGTCATATCCCCATTTAACATAACATAATAACATATATAACTTCAGATATAAACAGTTCAAAGGTTCAGTCTTTAAGGAGGCCTTCTGATTCGGTTTGGATAACGCCTTTCAGTGGTCTCTGATTCCTGTTGCTGAGGTGACTCCTCTAGTTGGTCTCCCATGCATTGGGTGTTATCATCATCAGGTACATTCCCTGCCGAGGTAGATGCTTCAGGTTCATTAACGTCTTCCACAGTTGTCTCTGTCGCAACCATGGGTTCGACCCTTGCTCTCGATTCTACCAGTTGATCCGCATGACGCCTTATCACATTGTTACCAATATCTACTGTGTACATCAGAGGTCCTTGTCTGGCCCGAATTGTTCCGGACTGCCATTTTTCGTTTCCATAGCCCCTTGCCAACACTGGTTGTCCTACGTCGAAACTTCGAGTGGTCTTGTTATTAATATGCCGGAACTGTTTGTTTTCCACTTCCCTCCGCACATTTGGTTTTAACAAGTCCAACCTGGACCACAACCTCCTGTTATAAAACATCATGGCAGGACTTTGGTTAGTCACTGCATGAGCGGCGTTTCGATACGCCATTAGGAAATTGTCCACCTTGTGCTGTAGCGGAATCTGATCATCGTTCATGGCCTTTATTGCCTTTTTGAATGTTTGGACAAATCTCTCGGCCAACCCGTTTGTCGCCGGATGATATGGGGCAGAGGTATAATGTTTCACCCCATTCTTCTTTAAGAATTTTTGGAATTCTTCCAACACGAACTGTGGTCCGTTGTCCGAACAGATCTGTTCTGGCAATCCGTTCCTTGCGAATATTGTTCTTAACACCGCAATTGTCTTTTCTGAAGTAGTGGTATTCATCTTGATCACTTCTGGCCATTTGGAATGTGCGTCCACCGCAATTAGGAACATGGAGTCCATGAATGGACCAGCAAAGTCAATATGTACGCGTTGCCATGGGGCTGAAGGCCATTCCCATGGGTGTAGTGGTGCGATCGGAGGTGCATTTTGCACTTTTTGGCACCCAGCGCAGCTTTTCGTCAACTCCTCTATCTGTTGGTCAATACCCAGCCACCATACATAAGCCCTAGCAAGACTTTTCATCTTAACTCCCCCCAGATGACCTTCATGCAGTTCTTTTAGAACTCTTTCCCTTAACTTGGGAGGAATAATCACTCTTGTCCCGTACATCAAAGTACCATGGCAGACGGACAGCTGGCCTCGCCTTGCCGAGAATGCCGGTAACAGAGGATCACCACGTGTTGGCCATCCTTTCACTGTCACCTCGTAGACTCTGGACAGTGTCGGGTCGTTCCTGGTTTCTCTTTCAATACTTGCATTGGTGACTGGTAAACACTCGATGATGGTCGAATGAAATAACTCAACAGGGTCAACTTTCGTCGTTTCTTCTTCTTCAGGTAGTGGCAGGCGCGACAGCCCATCAGCATTGCCATGCTGCTTCGTACCTTTGAATTCTATTTGATATTGATGTGCCCCTAGGAAAAGGGACCATCTCTGGAGACGCTGTGCTGTCATCACTGAAACACCCTTCTTAGGGTTAAAAATGGATACCAACGGCTGATGGTCTGTCAGAAGTGTGAATTTTTGGCCCTGCAGGTAATGATTAAACTTCTTCACTCCCCATACAAGGCTGAGAGCCTCCCTATCGATCTGCGCATAGTTGCGCTCAGTGGAGGTCAATGATCTGGATGCAAATGCGACTGGCCTTTCCGTGCCATTTGGCAACTTGTGTGAGAGTACTGCCCCAATACCATATGGAGAAGCATCACAAGCCAACCGAATAGGCAGTGTCGGGTTGAAGTGAGCCAACACTTCCTCTGAGGTGATCAATTCTTTGCTTTTGCGAAATGCCTTCTTACAGTTTTCGCTCCATTCCCATGGTACCCCCTTCTGTAAAAGAGCGTTTAGCGGGTGCAGTACCGTGGGTAGATTTGGTAGAAATTTATGGTAATAGTTAATCAATCCTAGAAACGACCTCAACTGAGAGACATTATCCGGAGCGGGCGCCTTTACAACTGCCTCTATCTTGTCAGGAGACTTATGAAGCCCCTCCCGGTCAATGACATGACCACAGTACGAGATCCGCTTCTGGAAGAACTCACATTTCTGTCAATTAACTCTAAGTCCATACTCTTTCAGCCTGTTGAGCACCAGTTCCAAGTTTGCGAGGTGTTCTTCATCACCATCACCTGTAATCAGAATATCGTCCAGGTAACATTGTGTGCCTGGAATTCCCTGTAATACCTGCTCCATGGCCCTCTGCCAAATTACTGGAGCCGATGCCACTCCAAAAACCAGCCTATTGTACCGGTACAAACCTCGATGCGTGTTGATCGTGAGGTATTGGCGTGACTCTTCTTCAACCTCCATCTGCAAGTACGCCTGCGCCAGACAACGAAGCAAAAATATCCTCAATCCGCGGAAGCAGATACTGCACCGTGTGAAGCACCGGATTAACGGTGATTTTGAAATCTCCACAGATGCGAACCTTCCCTGGTTCTCCTGGCTTGTTGCTCGAAGGACGTTTCATAACGGGAACAATGGGCGTAGCCCACTCACTCCAATCTACCTTAGACAGTACACCTGAACGTTCTAGCGCTTCCAGTTCCGCTTCTACAGTAGGTCGTATTGCATAGGGTACCGGTCTGGCTTTAAAAAATTTTGGGTGTGCATGTTCATCAATCTTGATGTTTGCCGTAATTCCTCTCAGTGTTCCCAGTCCCTGCTGGAACACCTCTTTAGCATCATCCAATATTTTGGACAATCGTTTAGGTTTGACATCTGTTTCCCCGGAATCTACCGTTAGTGCCTTCAAGGAGTGCCAGTCCATATTCATTTTCCTAATCCACTCCCGTCCCAGTAGTGGTGGACCTTCTTCAGGTAGCACATATGAGTCCATTACTTGGCTTTCTTCGCCCTTGTGGACCACTTTTACCTCTATCTTTCCGATGGGGTACACTCTTTGCCCCGTGTATGTTTTCAATATAATCTCCGTATCCCGTAGGGGAATATGTTGGAATAACCTTTTGTAATCTTTCTTATTCATGACCGTCAATGCCGATCCAGTGTCCAATTCCATCTTTACTTGGACTCCTGCTATCTGAAGGGTGACCCAAATTGTCTGGAGACCTGCATCCTTACCAACGTTGTGTACTCTTAAGCTACCCAGTTCATTACTGCTAGCATCTGAATCTGACTTCTGTTCGGTCGAACTGTTCTTTGTCACCTTGTGTACCTTTATGTATTTTCCTTGCGGTGACTTTTTGTTGCTGGTCTTCTTTCCTGACCGGCATACTTTAGCTATGTGGCCAAGCCTGCCACACGTTCTGCATTCTTGGTTTTTAAACCAACACTGGTTCTGATCGTGTGTTGTCTTTCCACAACGATAACATTTTACAGTACTCAAACCCAATTTATTTGTACTGAGTTCCAGTAACCGTAGCTGCATTACTGCCGTGCCTCTCGCTGCGGCTTTGTGTGCTGCTGCCATAGTGACCGCTTTCTCAAGCGTCAGCTCATTCTCCTTGAGCAGTCGCTTTTGTGTATCTTCTTTTAATAAACCACACACAAATTTATCTCGTAGCGCCTCTGTCAGTCTCGTTCCAAACTGACAGTACTTTGCTAGCTTACGCAATTCCATTAAATATTCAGCATTGCTTTCATCCTTCAGCTGCCTTCTGCTGTAAAATTTAAATCGTTCCGCTAGCATCAGCGGCGTGGGGTTTAGATGATTTTTCAGGACAGTAACAATCTCCTCGAACGTCTTATCCGTCGGTTCATCTGGTGATAAAAGGTGTTTCAATTGCCCGTATGTCTTCGCACCCATTAAGTTTAATAATGTTAGTGCTTTCTCTTCATCTGGGATTTTATTTGCTTTACAATAATTTTGTATGCGTTCTACATACATGGCCCAATCTTCGATGTCGCTATCAAAGGTATTAATGTTCCCATGTTTAGGCATCGTTGCAATTTAATTTATTTTTATTTTTATCCAAGATGGCGGCTTCCCGCTCTTGTCTTCGTCCTCTGCCTACAAAATGGCGGTTTTCCCATGCTTGGCGGTCTTCACCCGTCCCCCGACGCTGTCTCCGCTTCACCGTGGCTCTCGCGCCTTCAGTTGCCCCAGACGCTGCGCCTTTTTAGCCCGAATGCGGCCCGGCCCTTATCTCCGGTCGCGATCGATCTCACCGCCCTTATTCCTCCGTCTTCCCTCCCCGTCTGTACAGCCAACGCGGCCGACTTTCTGATCGCGTCGCTGCCCGGCTTACCCACCACCGAGGTAGAAAGAAGATAGCTGACAGCCGCTGATGGAGGCTTCGAGTTCAGGATGTCTTCTACACTCTGGTTTCTCGATGTCTGCCGCGCGATGTGTCTTCCAGCAGGGTGATGAGGGTGGAAGCCTCTCTTCGATGTCCGTTCTGTGGACGAAGCCGCCGTGGATATAAACTGCCGCAGAGTAAGAATCGGACTCGTCGCCACTGTTAAGTCTGTGTGTTCTAGTTGTAATTACTAACACAGACTACAAGATTAAAGTTCAACAGGTCTTTACTGGTTGGAGATCAGGACTAATACTAAATACAATATTACTACACAGTGCTTATATACCGGTGGTCACCACCGGTATTACGTATACAGCAGCCAGAGAAAGTAGTACATCTCTTAAGGTGGAACAGGCTTAAGTTCTCTTAAGGTGGAACAGGCTACATACACCACAAGCGGGGGTCCGCGGGGGGGTCGGCGGGGGTCGGGGCCGGCGGGGTCGGCGGGGGGGGTCGGCGGTTGTCGGGGCCGGCGGGGGGGTCGGCGGTTCGCGGGGTCCGCGGGGGGGTCGGCGGTTCGCGGGGTCCGCGGGGGGGGTCAGCGGGGGTTGGGGCCGGCGGGGTCCGCGGGGGGGTCGGCGGGGGGGGTCGGCGGTTGTCGGGGCCGGCGGGGTCCGCGGGGGAGTCGGCGGGGGGTCGTGCGCACGACTTACGCTGACGCTCAGCGTAAGTCGGTCGGGGTTGGCGGGGGTCGGGGCCGGCGGGGGGTCGGCGGGGGTCCGCGGGGGGCCCGCGGGGGGTCGTGCGCACGACTTACCCTTTATCCGAACTTTTGAAACCGGAACTCTCTAAAAACCGATGGTTTTTTCGTTCAGCGTAAGTCGTACGCACGACTTACGCTGAACGATTTTTAGAGGGTTTCGGTTTTCGGAAGTCCGGATAAAGGGTAGTCTACCTGTAGTTATGATGAGGCACTTAAAAAAATCAACAGGTCTGTAGAGTAGAGAAGGATTAAGGTGAATTGAGCAGTGTTCAAAGTTTTGAAAGGATAAATATTGCAAGCTTATTTTCGGTTGCTGAATTGCTAACAAAAGTTTGGATTGGTAGCAAAAGCATAAAGGCAAAGCTCAATAGAATTTTATTTTTTCCTGGCAAAGATTTATATGGAATGCATTCTAACACAGGAGGTTATTGAAGCAGCATCGATCACAACATTAAAGTGAGATTTAGGTAAACACAAAGAAAAATCTGAAAGTATACAAGATTAGAATAGATAGGTTCTAAGTCGAACTGGCTGAATGGGCTCTTTTTGTGCTGAAATTTCTATGGAGATAATTCTGTTGAATTTTGTATCAGAAAAACACAACATGGAGTTGTTAACTTTATGAATATTAATGATTAAATGAAACAGTGCTGTTGTTTTACTTAACATTGCTGCAGGAACATTAGGAACATACAGGACTGAAAAAGACCATTTCGGCCCATCTTGCTAGCCCAAGAGTTCATAACCAGAACACGCAGTTCACTACCTATATTCCTCAATTAATTTCCTCACCAAATGCCTGTCTAATTTTTTCATCCAATTGCTGAGCTCATCATCCTTGATCGCTTCTCTGGGTATTCCATTCCGAACATTAACGGCCTTCTGACTATAGAAATAAAACCATTCCCCGCGGAAACTCACCCCCTCCCTACGAAAACCCACCTCCCTGTTGCCACGGGCTCTCTTCCTTCCCCCCCCCCCACACACCGCGGAAACTCACCCCTCCCCCAAGGTAGCTCACCCCCACAGGATCTCACCCCCCTCCCCTTCTGTACCCAATTCACAGAAACTCTCTACCCCCATCAACCCAGTCCTTCACAAAGACACTCACTCCTACTTCAACCCTCCCCTCTGCCTTCAGTTCATACTACACTCTTCTCCCTTTCCCATCTGATCTCACGCTGGCAATCCTCTCCCCCTCCAGCCCAACTCACACTGGCACTAATCCTTCCCCCCCACCCCCACCCATTCAAGCTGGCACTCTTCTTCTTTCCTGGTTCAAGTTGCCATTCTTTTCCTCCCCCTCATTCTCCCTAACAAATAGAGGTGCCTCCTTTCTAACCTCTGAACTTTTACTGGCAGTCCTAGGCCAGTGGGCGGTGCTGCACTCACGTATTCATGGAGCTCTGCTTACTCTGACATATTTTGGGTGCAAGCAGGTGACTTAACCGCGAATGAGTAACGGCACTTGCCCAGATACATTGTTCTCGGAAGTGCCCCCGCTGTCGAACTGGAGCTTCCATTGTGCTCCTATATCTAGGTGCCATTTATCAGTGGATTGCATTTTCTTAAATAAAAAGGATAACTGGAAGCATTTAATGCTATGATAGGGATTCTACATTATGCCTCTATATGAGAAATCAGAGATGTGAGCAGGAAGTTGTTGAATATATTGCAGACTTGTACTGATTTTATGTGCCATTATACAGATTCAATATCATATACTGTAGGTGGAATACACGCGGTAAATACTAATAGTCCAAACACAGCTTGCTGTCATGTTGCACACTACAATGTTAATGGGTTAATTGATTTTAGTTCACTTCAGTACTGAAACATTGGGCACATTAGGTTTTTAAATCTGACCTCAGAACTGTGGTTCACTTCACATCCATCCAATGCATCTTCCCTTTGTTATTCATTTCTCTTTAAATTTGTCTATTCAAAATGAGCCACTCTAAAATAATTCTTCTCGTTACCCTTAAATCCTGTAATTAATGAGGGTGCTTTGGGGGTCATACAGGTCTGTAAGCTTGACTTTTGAATAATTGGAAGTGCATTAATTTGCTTCATATTGTGAGCATCAAATGACTGCACACTGACACCTTCCCATTTTGTCTGCATTAGTCCTGCTGCAGGAGAAGCAATGGCTTTTATAGACTGATTAATAACTTATTTTGTTGATAGCCGATGTACACATAGCCAGTGTAGAATTTTAATCTGTAATTTTTAATCTCATGTTATTTTGCCTTCTACGTTAATTTTTTTAAATATTAGTTTTTTTAATAAGCAAAGTTTACTTTGTGTGTGTTTTTTTAAAATATGTATATCTCAGCTTCTCTGTGCGAACACAGCACTGTTTAAACCAGCCGCATCTGTCCAGAATTGATAATGGATTATGAATAATGCCGAGTGCAAAGTGAAGGTTTATTAGCCTCACTGGGGCCGAATGCTGCAGAGGAGATTAAATGAAGGTCATCTGTGTAATGCCAGCACCATTAGCTCAGTCCAGTGGCTGGCAGTACCTTCTGTACAAATTGGGTTTTCAGATCTGTTTCTTCGACGGCTGCAAAGAGTTGCCAATTTGTTGTGGTTTATAATGGATTTATTTGAGGTATTTCTCTTTGGGTTTTTTTTGCCAATCAGCCCCCATAGTGTTGAAAGGGCATCTGCTGTTTGTGGAAGAAGAGCTGTGCGTCCTTTTGCTCGCAGTGATGCTACACATAGCGACGCACTTTGGCCTGCGTCGGCAAATAATTAGCAAAAGATTTCTCAAAGCACTTATTGAAAAGGCAGCTCTCTGAATTCTTATTTTTTAAAAGAGAGGAAACATCATACACAATTACTTTGCCTTGCGCAAGCATTAAGGTAGAATTGGAAACGGAGTGGATAGATTTTAAAGGGCACTGTCTTCATGAAAAATACTTGGCCAAAACTTTATTTATGACTGCAGGATGTCAGCAGTGACACGTCTCAGTTGACACTGTAGTGAAAATGAAATGCAGCTCCTTTGACTCTTTTTGAAACAATGAAAGCTTCCCAAGCAGTTTCTCATAAAGACGCTGCCCTTTAAAGCGATGTAGGGCTGAAGCAATAGCTCTCCTGTGTGTATGTGTAAAAAAAAATGCTTTGAACTCTAACCTCCCCCCCCCTCGACTGCAGTAAAAACTGATTCCGTTTACACTATTGTGTTGTCCATCTGTCTGTGCACACACATTTGTCAGTTAATGGGGAAGGTAAGTCATGGGGACTTAGCTCAAAGCACTTAGAATCATAGAATGTTACTGCACAGGAGGAGGCCATTCGGCCCATCATGCCTGTGCCGGCTCTTTGAAAGAACTATCCAATTAGTCCCACTCCCCTGCTCTTTTCCCCATAGCCCTGCAATCTTTTACTTTTTTAAGAATATATCCAATTCCCTATTGAAAGTTACTATTGAATCTGCTTCCACCACTCTTTCAAACAATGCATTCCAGATCATCATAACTCGCTATGTAAAAAAAATTCTTCTCATCTCCCCCTGGGTTTTTTTTTACCAATTACCTTAAATCTGTGTCCTCTGGTTATCAACCCTGCTGCCAGTGGAAACAATTTCTCCTTATTTACTCTATCAAAACCCTTCATAATTTTAAACACTTCTATTAAATTCTCCTTTACCTTCTCTGCTTTAAGAAGCACAATCCCAGCTTCTCTAATTTCTCCACATGACTGAAACTTCCCCCATTTTATAGAAAAAGAATTTGGGAGGAATTTGTTTGGTGTGTTCTTTAAGACATCAGTTTTCTTACCGAAATGGAGATCCTCAAACTTTGGGCTTCCCTTGCTGCTGGACTACCCGAGTGACATCGCTGACTGGGCACATCGCTGTGAATCCTGGACTGGTTCCAGTAAAAATGCTCAGACTTTAATTTAAGACCTGCTCCAGAATTGCAGAGCCCTGGGAAACCATGTTCAAAAAAAAGAAAAATACAATTCAAAATTCTTCTGCAAAAATGAGCAGCACTTGGAATTAAAAAGTAACATTCAAATTTCCCTTCGCAATGTTTCACCATTTATTTCATTTATTTTCCTGAGGTGAAAACAGTGGCAAATGAAGTGGTTCATTCTAAGACCATTCTGTGCTGAGAAGCGTACGGCTTCAAGTTGTATTACATTATAATTCTTAATAGAGATTTATTTTTAAAAATCAGGAAAGGAAAGATGTGGAGTTTTTGAATGAAAGAAGGGACTTCAGTTATGAAAGCTGAAACTACCTTTCGATACCAGAGGATTAATAGAAAATGGAAGGCGTTGAGTTGGTGGAAAGGCAGGGGATGAGTTGAGAATTTTGGTGTTGGTTCAGACCTGATGGATGGCCTTCCATTGCCCCCAACTAGGGGAGCCGCTGCTGATACCCTTAGAAGAGGATCTGCAAGTTAGCGTATCATATTTGATGATTATGCTTAATCAGTTCTGGTACAGGTATGGAGACAAGAAAATGCAGATTGTCAAACACCTTCACATCCATTTTGAGTAGTAACTTTCATCAGGCA
The DNA here is from genome assembly GCF_052327205.1 of Somniosus microcephalus. NCBI lineage: Eukaryota > Metazoa > Chordata > Chondrichthyes > Squaliformes > Somniosidae > Somniosus > Somniosus microcephalus. The sequence goes on along the minus strand of NC_140989.1, from coordinate 242,503,630 downwards.
AAAGGTGACCAAACTGTGTCTGCGAGCAGTGTGGACTGAGAAATAATCTGTGGCTCTCTACATTTATTTTAATATTGTTAAAATGTATCCTAGAGCATGGCTGCAGTTGTTCCTGTAAAACACATGAGTACTTTGAAAGCTGCAAGGGGCACTCAGTTATCAGGAAATAATAAGTGGCAATGCGTTTAAAGGACTGTATTCTGCTCCTTGTTCTCTATGTGCCACTGAGCTCCATTTCATAGCTATATATGCTAATACCATAACTGGAACTGTGTAGTGTGGAAAGTGTATTTTTCCCCATTTTCCAATCAGAGTATTACGCAGTCGTACATCCCAGGAATTACAGGGATGTCCAGGGGATGCATGTCCATACCCAGCTCTCTCCCACTTTCTATATATATAAATAAAGTATTTTGTAATGAAAAAATTGTATTTTTTGTACTGGCAGAGAATAGAAGCTTATGTGTAGTCACTCAGTCAGCCAAATTATCTTCTGGTTTCTTATCTGTTGCTGGTGCAGGTAAATGCGGACCTTTGTTATACCATTAGCAGCAGGCCATGCTCAACTCTTTCCTATTGATAGTCTCTGCAATGTTCCCTTGAACTCACCTATTATCGAACGAAAACTAGGTCTGAAATAAATCAGCCTATCGCTTACAATACAGATCAGCCAAGTGCAATGATTATCAAACTAAGCATTTGGTAAAACTAATGGAAATCATTTAGACACAGCTCTTTAATGGACTCTCACTGCATTGGTAATCAAGAAGCAGCTGTTAATGTGTAAAAGCAGGCAAGTGTGGTAAACTTAATACAGCCATCTGTTTCATGGCTTTGTCTTAAAATCACTACAGGTTTCCTGCTTATTCATTTCTTAGTGGTTGTCCTGGTTGTGGGGTTGCTTACGAAAGCCCAGGTTTTGATTACACCGACAAACTTGAGCAGTTGTGAGAATTGGCCCAGTTTATAAATCTGTCTGCATCATTGCAGATCTGTAGTGGATACCATTTAGCAGGGGTGGGGTGGGTGGAAGCAGAGAGACACAGTAAGATCGCCTAAGGAAAGCAAAAGATATTTTGGACTGACGTGAAGAGATCTTACACGGCGTGATGTAAACTGATTTTTCTAATCTTTATGTTCAGGATAAGGATTTCAATCATCAGCAGTTTGACTCTCTTTTAAGACTTTTTGTTTTCAAACATTGGAAACAATGATGTCTTGCACGTGTATAACACCTTTAACAAAGCAAAATGTACCAAGAAGCACCAGCAGGAGGGTGGGGGGACAGGGAGGACATTGGGCAGGACTAGGGAGAAAAGTTAGAGTCAGAAAGCAAACTATGTTTGAACAACAAAAAACAATAGTTGTAAATACCAAGTAAGGTGCGATCTGGGTCAAGAAAGTGTATGGAACAACTCAGGGCCGCTTTTCCATCAGCACATGAAATACAGGCTCATGGCCTGAGGTATTGAGGTACAAATTCCTCTCCGTTGTGCCTGGGGAATGCTCAATTTCCAGGCATGGCGATGGGGAAATAGGGGCAGAGGTCCATTGTATCAGGCCTCCGCCTCCACCAGACTGCCCCAGCATTCCCGGCGCTTCCCCTATCTGACAGAACTGGGCCTGCACCCATAGAAGCCATTAGAGCCAGATAGCAATGTCGCTGAGGTGGAAGGCAACGATCCCAACCTCCTGCCTCGCTTTCCTCTGAATTAAAAAGTAGGTGCACAAATGAAGGGCTACCAAGAAAACCTGGGGGTGGGCCATGCACCGGAACCCTCCACAGAATGGAGGGTTTGCAGACATCCCTGGATCACCCCCAGGAAAGAAGGACACAAAAGGCCATTGAAATAGTCCTCTTCCGCTGACCCCCCCCCACACACACACAAACCCCCGACCCACACACCCCCTGCCCCACACACACACATACCCCCGCCCTCCTGCCCCCCACACACACAACCCCTCATGCCCCTCCCGCTGCCCACACACACACACTCCCCGCCCCCACACCCCTCCCCCTGCTCCCACACGCACACTCCCCGGCCCACACCCCTCCCCCTGCCCCCACACGCACACTCCCCGGCCCACACCCCTCCCCCTGCCCCCACACGCACACTCCCCGGCCCACACCCCTCCCCCTGCCCCCACACGCACACTCCCCGGCCCACACCCCTCCCCCTGCCCCCACACGCACATACTCTCTGCCCCCATACCCTTCTTCCTGCCCCCACACCTTTCTCCCTGCCCTCCACACCCTTCCCCTGCCCCACACACACACACTCTCAGCCCCCTTGCCACCCCGCCCCCCCCACACACACACCCCCCCCCCACACACACATATTCCCTGCACCCCCCCCACACACACACACACGCACACACACACCCGACCCCCTCTTATTATGGATTCCTCCACCAGAGGATATAGTTTCTCTGTATCTACCCAATAGAATCTCTTTATAACATTAAGCACCTTGATTAGTTCACCCCTCAGCCTTCTAACTCACGGGAATACAAGCCAAGATTATGCAACCAGCCCCTGATAATTTAACCCTTTCAGCCCTGGTATCATTCTGGTGTCCCATTGTTCCTGAGTGCTGATGATTGTGATCCTTGCACTGTAAGTCTGCTCTAATGGTGAAAATCCAACTTGAGGCAAACACTGGTTCTACTGAATCGAGCGAGATCAAACCCTTCATTAATTATCGCTGTGAGCTTTGCTTTGGAATCTTTCTTATTAACACAGTAAGAGCTCATTGCTGTCTTCTGACCCTGACTGTACCCTTGGCTCTCTCTGACGATGTTCTCTTGGTATTGTAAGTGCACTTACTCTGTTGCTGTCCTCGATCTGCTTTTTGCTTAATAAACCTACTTTTGTATTCATAACTATTTCTTGTATTCTTCTTCTCGTCTTTTTTCAAAGGCAATGCTAGACCCTGTTTATTCCCTTTCAGACTTCTAGCTAAAAATCACAATAATGTGCAAAAGCTTAGAGCGGCTCAAATCTTGTACAGCACTCAGGAGGTGTGCACCTGTACAGTGTTTTTAAGACTAACTCCGCCACTGTGAGCAATCACTTACAAAGCATAATTCCACACTCCTAAAGGGAAGCTGTTCTTGCAGACAGTGAGGGAGTCAGCGGGTGTGAGGTGGGGGCGGGGTGGGATGCTACATTTGATCCCCAATTCTCCACGCTTCCTGTGAACAGGGCTCCACACCAGGACTGCAGGGATCACAGGCACACCCCTATGATCAATTCTTGGCACTGTGAAGTGATTATAACATTGCACAATGTTTTCTGCATGTAATAATCCCCAGCATCGCTTGAAATACTTCCAGAGCATTGCTTGCCCATGTGAGCATTGTGCAAGCCTGGACACTGGGAAGGCTATTCTACCATGGTCGCCATGTTAAGATCATTACTGTCTCCTCTCGCATTTTTCAGCAGGGGTCACTGAACAATGACTATGAGCGGAAACTCTAGCTGATCTGCACTAACCATGAGACACAGAAGGTAGTTGTAGCATCCCTACCACTCCAGCGACTGAGGTTTTTAAAAATTCATTCTCAGGATATGGGCGTCGCTGGCAAGGCCAGCTTTTATTGCCCATCCCTAATTGCCCTCGAGAAGGTGGTGGTGAGCTGCCTTCTTGAACCGCTGCAGTCCATGTGGTGAAGGTACTCCCACAGTGCTGTTAGGTAGAGATGAGCCTACATTCATTGACAACCAAGCATGTTTGGCTTTTTTATAAACTTTTGTTGGTCTACTCTACTGCAGCAAAACCAATGCTGCAAACTGTGAGCCACCTGACCACTTCCAATGCACATCCCCGATTTAAGGCTTAATCCTCCACCAGTAAAATATCTCCAAGAGCTTTGTTAGTATTGAACAGCAGAGTTTCCATTTTAATGATATAGGGCCTTGGAAAATATATTCTCCTAAATGGCAGTACATAGAGCTGCCAAAACACACAGATTCCCTTCATATCCTCTACAACATATTTACACGTACTAAAATATGTTGAACAGAACTCTTATTCATAGAATCTTTGAATCATAGAAATTTACAGCACAGAAGGAGGCCATTGGGCCCATCTTGTCCGTGCCGGCCAATAAAGAGCTATCCGGCCTAATCCCACTTTCCAGCACTTGGTCTGTAGCGGTTACGGCACTTCAAGTGCATATCCAAGTACTTTTTAAATTTGATGAGGGTTTCTGCCTCTACCACCCTTTCAGGCAGTGAGTTCCAGACCCCCACCACTCTCTGGGTAAAAAAATGTCTCCTCAAATCCCCTCTAAACCTCCGACCAATTACTTTAAATCTATGCCCCCTGGTTATTGACCCTTCTGCTAAGGGAAATGGGTCCTTCCTATCCACTTTATCTAAACCCCTCATAACTTTATAGACCTTATTGTGAATAAGTTGGCCATCATCTTTTAGATCTAACTTCAGAATATTCTCAGTTGATCTCAACTATTTTCTTTCTTCACTTTCTTCCAGTTGGTCATACGGTACATGAGCTATGTCTGCTGTACTGCAATGGAAAAAAAACCTGTATAAAATACCTACCTTAGTTGGTTTTATTCCTCACAGGTCTTCTTTGAATCACTTTGGTACAGAGACCCTTACTAGCCCTTACCTACTATAAAAAAGTTATTCCTATTCATAACTTTTTCTTGTATTCTCTTTCTTGTTTCACAACTAAACAAAGCGTCTGTTAACAGATCTCTGAAATTCAAGTCAGCTAGCAGTGTTTTTACATAGAATTTGCAGTACAGAAACAGGCCATTCGGCCCAACTAGTGGTTTTTATGCTCCGGACGAGCCTCCTCTCACCCTACTGCATCCAACCCGATCAGCATATCCTTTACTCCCTTTCTCCCTCATGTAATTATCTAGCTTCCCTTAAAGGCATCTATGCTATTCCCCTCAACCACTCCATGTGGTAGAAAGTTCCAATTATTACCAGTATATTATTATATTATCACCTATTACAATGGCAACTTTAGAAACCTTCAGTTGAATGAATGGAGAAAAATGTTTCTGTAGTTCTGTGGCCTGAAGACATAGCTGTTGAGGAATGCAGTAAGCGTTGGGACAATTCAATTCAAAACCACTTGAAAACCACAGAATCTAGAGATTTGTGACCTCTCCATACAGCTAAATTTCCAATTAAAGGATGATGGTCAATTTGATATATTTAGGATTAACAAGATGTTTACTGGTGAACACTGGTTTGGAATTAAACAGCAAGTACAGTCCTTGCAACACTTTACTTGTCCCATAGTTCTATTTATTACAATTTTAGACAAAAACTGCTTAGACGTTCTTACGGAGATGTAGTAGGAACATAGGAACTGGAGTAAACCATTCAAGCCCTTTGAGCCTGTTCCACCATTCAATTAGATCATGGCTGATCTGTAACATTCAGGAATTATAGAGCATACATTAAACTGTATGACTTTGATAAGTTTTTGCCGACATTAAAACTGTCATTTTAAGTATTCCCTCTACACACTATGTGGCTCTGGTTTTATGTTTATGGTGAGCAATGATATGGTCTAACGAGATGCTTGAGATGCACACTGAAGTAATGAGATAGCACAGAGGAATATTAACACATAAAGGGTAACCACATTAATAATGCAGATAAATGGAATGGTAGGAACGATGAATAGGGAAACTAGGAGGCTAGTGAATAATTGAGGTGATGAGTAATATACAAATGCTTAGTGAGAGAAGAAGTGACAAAGTAAAAATGGAAAATAAGCATTTTGAATTTATAGCTGCACAGAACTCTGCTTTGCTTGACTAAAGCCAGAAAATGCTGAATTTTAGTCATGATGTTCTCCTTGCTTAGAATTACCTAAGAAAGAATATGTGAGGGTTTATTTTGTTGAAAACCAGGATTCTTCACCTCATGGAGTGGATGGAGAGGGTGGAGAGAGAGATTTAAGTTAGCCAAGTGAGTGACCGAATCAAACTTTTAAAATCAAAAGCATGGGGGGGAGGGGAATGTTGGGGTAGCAGCAGGGGGGGCAAATGATGGGAAAGGAATCAAAGGAACAAGCTGTCTTTGTATCAATGCTAGGAGAATTATAAGGAAGTAAAGGAGCAAAGTAACTCGAAGCACGAATCCGGCCGGAAGGACACAATGTGGCAGAAATTTCACATACCCGGCTGCAGTCCTCACAAAACCCGGAATTAAATATGCCACGATACAGGTGCCTGGAATTCCTGCCGGCTCTCCCGCGCTCCCATCGCAACAGCCATATACTCCATTTATCCAGCATTCCCACCAAAGTTACGGCGGGAGATCGGGAGAGCTCCGCATAAATGCGACCCCAGAATTTTTGGAAGGGGGTGGGATCGGTGGTATTAAGGAAGGCCCCCCCATTGCGGGGTGAGAAAGGGAGGGTCTCGACAAGTCCACTCAACAGCTGGAAGCACCAAAGCTAAGGAACGGGAAAGGGCGCAGTATCTTACAGACCTAGGGCCGTGATGGCGTAAGAGAAGACAATAGCTCAGGAGAGCTGTGAGAAGAAAGGATAGACTTGGAGAAAATGTTTCCGCTTGTGGGGAATCCAAAACTAGGGGCCATAAATATAAGATAGTCACTAATAAATCCAATAAGGAATTTAGGAGAAAGCTCTTTACCCAGAGGGTGGTTCGAATGTGGAACTTGCTACCACAGGGAGTGGTTGAGGTGAATAGCACAGATGCATTTCAGGGGAAGCTAGATAAACATGAGGGAGAAAGAAATAGAAGTATATGTTGATGGGGTGAGATGAAGTAGGGTGAGAGGAGGCTCGAGTGGAGCATAAACACTGGCATAGACCAGTTGGGCCGAATGGCCTGTTTCTGTGCTGTAAATTCTATGTGAAAAATGTGGTAATAATGAGAGCTTTCAACTTGCATATAGCTTGGAGGAGAAATAGCTGGACAGGTAAGAAGGGGATTAGACTAATTGATTTCTAAAGCAACATCTCTTCAACCCAACAAAGCAGCAGACAATCCTTGGTATAGTTATGAGTGGCAAACTATAATTAGCACTCTGGCATGAAGGGAGGATCCTGGGAACAGTGACCATAATATGATTTGGATTCACGAGGTGGCTTGGAGAGGAGAAAGGAGAGTTACGAACCAAGGTTTTTGGATTTAAGCATGACTTAACTTCGAAGGGATGAGGAAAGAACTGACTTGAATCTGGTGGGAGAAATTATTATTTGGTAAGTATGATTGAGGCTTGCTCCCAGTAGTTTTTTTACCCTGATTCGCAATACAAGAAGCAGCTTCCATTAAAGTGAGACCACACTCCCCCCTACTTGCCATAGAGGGAGTGCAACGAAGGTTCATCAGACTGGTTCATGGGATGGGGGGATGATCCTAGGAGGAGATATTGAGTAGACTAGGCCTATATTCTCTAGAGTTTAGAAGATTGAGAGGTGATCTCATGCAGGGGAGTCTAGAACCAGGGGTCACAGTCTCATAATAAGGGGTCGGCCATTTAGGACTAAGATGAGGAGAAATTTCTTCACTCGGAGGGTGGTAAATCTTTAGAATTCTCTATCCCAGAGGGCTGTGGAGGCTCAGTCGTTGAGTATATTCAAGACAGAGATCGATAGATTTTTGGATATTAAGGGAATCAAAGGATATGGGGATAGTGCAGGAAAGTGGAGTTGAGGTACAAGATCAGCCATGATATTATTGAATGGCAGAGCAGGCTCGAAGGACCAAATGGCCTTCTCCAGCTCCTGTTTCTTATGTTCTTATCTGAAACTTAACCTTGTGTGTTAAGTAGCATGTGGGGAATGGCGTCCCATAGGGCACACAATCCTGCCCTTTTGTTGTTGTAAACTTGATGTAGGATTCCATTATGTCTCCTGCCACTTCGAGAGATAATATAAGTAAACCAGGCAGTACTTGTAACAGGCTAAACTGGTTTACTCACGAATCGAGTTATTTATGGAAGCAAGCAATTTAGGCGAGATATTGAAGAGTGCAATGCAGTACCAGGAATCCAGAAACCACTAACAAGGGGTAAACAAGCAAACCAGCCAAACATGACCCTTTAATTTAAGTTTGAGACGAAGAACTGCTCGGGAAGCAAATAAGAAATTGTGTTCCTTCGCGAAAACAGAATATCTGGGCCTGAAGTTTCCGCTCGATTCCGCTGGTTTTTTTCAGTGCAGTTCCCCCGATATCAGCATAACCGACGCAAAAGATCATGGAATTTTAAGCGCAAATTCGGCGCAACTTGAGTTTCCGCCATCTTTTGTGCTGCTTTAAAAACATCATGCCCACAAAACTGGCCACGCCCCCCAGGGTGAATTCATCGCCATGGCGACGTTCCGATAATTGCGCCTGTTTGCGGGCCTTCAAGAAGGCTCCGAATCTTTTGGGCTCAAGGACACTAATAGGTCCGTTTCAAAACGTTTTCACTTTTTTGTTAATTTACTAAAGAACTGACCCCAATCTAACTAGAAAAGTTTTTTTTTTAAGTGTCATTTTCATTCATTTAAAATCGGGTTACTCACAGGTGATGGATTGACCCTGGGATTTAAATGTTTATTTTTTGTGATAAATCCATTTTCAGCTGTATTAGTCGAACTGCACCAAGTTACCACTCTTAAATATATCAAGGAATATTTTTTAAAGCAACATTTGCTTTTTAAATTGCGTTTTAAAACGCTTGCGCTGGTTTATGGCAGATTTTGCATCTGACGATATGCAAATGAGTTTGAGCGGAAAATCGAGGGGGGAGGTTGGGGAAACACTTTTCAAAACGGGCGCAGTTTTGGGCACAATTTGCGCCGGAATCACAGATCGCGCCAAAAGTGGAAACTCGACCCCAGTATCTGTGAATTCTGTAAACAAATGGGCTGTAATTTTCTCTTCGCGGCCAGTGCCACTGGAACTGTGGTGAAGCAGCTTTTGAATTAGTTCGACTGACCCATCGTACTCCCCAGGCAGATTTCCTTGGGTAAGATTCATTTGATTAAATTTGGCAGTTATGGTATTCCTGCCGGTGCTTCCCGCTGGGGGCATTGGGGTGGAAAATGGTTGCTACTGCTGGAGACAGCTGCCTGCAACAATGTGGAATGGCAGGCAGTCTTGAAGATTAAAAAACAAACCTCCTGGCCCTAAAGAAATGACAACATTTACTAATGTAACATTACACTGCAATTGATTTCATTTTTAGCTGTGATTAAAAAGTGACCAAAATGTTTAAATTTTACATTAAGCAATGAAAGAATAAGGTATTGGGCCGAGGTACCAGGAATATGTGAATACCTTTTGATAGGGTCCACTGAAAGAGTCTGTTTGAGCTCCAGAGATGGTCCGCATTAAAGCAAGATCTAATGAGGTCCTTATACACAACCATGGTAAAGCATTTTATGGAACCGTTCATGGCACTTCCTAAGCTGTGTAAGGAAATGGAAAGTGTGAAATGGAATCCATCAAATCTTTTAAGACCTCCTCAGTGCCGCCTCTCTTCCCCCCCACCCCCCAAGGGAAAAATAATTAAAGTTATTTTTGGACAATGCTCAATTATTTGTACACCACTGTTCCATTGAGCAGAGATGCTTTACTGCAGTGTTGGGTTATGATAGCTTCCAATACGGATATACCAGTCTGCTGGCACTCAGTGGGTTGAGTGTAGCAGTACATGTAGGCCCTCTGGTTGAGATGCCTTCAAGTAGCAGCCCATTCAGGCGGAAGGAATGGCCTGTTTGTTTTGCTGCACAAGAAAGAGGTTTCTCTTGTAGACCAGTCACAGAGCAGCAAGGAAAGGAATGGCACAAAACTCTGTGATCTGGCTGCCTCCGTGAAGGCCATCTGAAGGAGGCCAATAAATGGGTATAGAAAGATAAAAATACATGGAAAATGTAATTAAGCCAGTTTTGAACTTACACTGGGGCTGGTTGGGGGGGGGGGGTGGTTGAGGGGATCATACTTGTTAATAATAGTGATGCCAAATATTTATTTTTTATTTAATATGACTTCTAAAATGTCTAATTTGTGTATGTGTATATATGAATATTCAGCCTATATCCCAATCCCATTTAAGATATATTGTTGCAAATTTTGAATGTAGGGATATGCCTGGAAAATGTGAACATTAAAATATTGGATCTCTTGATGCTGATGAACACTTATTAAATATGATTTTTTTATTGTGCCACTCTTAAATTATCAGTCTTTTTCTGCACAATATAGAGTGAAATGTCAGTATATTGTAATTGTCCCATTATTATTACTGAATGTGTATGAATCTGTGACTGCCGATTAATAATTCTTTTCTCGCTATGTCTTGTTCTCCTTTACTTTCCCTGTTGCTTTAATGCTGTCTGAGCTCTTATTTTATAAGGTAAGACACTTCTGCTGTTTGCTCCTGTCACGTTATTCGAGAATTTCTTTTTCATCTTCCCCCTTCCCTCCTGTCTCTCTTTCCGATTACAAATATGGGCCTGGAGTTTCCGTTGGGTGGCGCTGGTTTTTACAACACAATTCGCCCGAAATCAGCCAAACCAACGCAACAGATCACAGAATTTTAAGCGCAGGTTACGTCCAGCGATAATCGAGATTCCACGATCTTTAGCGCTGCTTTAAAAAACATCATTAGTTTTTCTGCATCATTTTCAGTTATTTAAAATCGTGTTACTCACAGGTGGTGGATTAGACACTGATTTAAAATGCTTATTTTTTGTGATAAACCCATTCCCCGCTGTATGAATCAAACTGTGCCAAGATACCCCTCTTAAATATATCAAGGAATATTTTTTAAAGCAAATTTTTTTTTGTTGAAAAATTACGTTCTAAACCGCTGCCTGATTGTGCTGGTTCGTGGCAGATTTTACGTTCGCCGATATACAAATAAGTGGAAACTTGAGGGGGGAAAAAAACACTTCTCAAAATTAGCACAATTTGGGGGGCACTTTGCGCCCGGATCACCAACTGCGGAAACTGCAGGCCAATGTATTTCTGGTCACAGCAAATTATTCGCTATCAGTTGTTAAAGTAGTTGATAATTGTAACAATCTGTGTTGTAAGGATGGGTGCAAGAAGGAAGCTAATTAGGATTTTTTCTTTCCTCCATAATTTTTTTTGTCAGTTGACCAAAGCATGTTTGAGAATTCTAATACCGCGCCGACACCAAAACTTCACCACGCCAGGGCCTCCGTCTCCACTAAAGGGGCCCTGGCCGGCTCCTCGACGGCCATTGCTGCCGAGTTGGGCGGGAGGTCGGGCAGTGGCAGCATCAACAGCCAGCACTTGAAGAGTGCCATCAACTTGGGGAAGGCCATGGGGGCAAAGGTCAACGACCTGCTTCGAAGAAAGGAGCAGAGCACGGCGATGGATGTCGGTGTGACCGAAGTCAACAAGAATGCAGAAGGGGCTCTTTCAATGCCAGGCAGGGATGAGAAAGGACCCACGACCAACAACGGAATGTAAGTAGAGCTGCTTCTGGATCAGGGTGCTGTAGTCTGTCCACCACCATGTTCAGCTGGACTGGTGACTAACAATGCACGGATATTCTGATGTATTGTAGCATATGAGGGATGTGGTGGTCATTACAGACAGTTTCCCTGGTAAATTACACAGAATTTACAGCACAGAAACAGGCCATTTGGCCCAACTGGTCTGTTCCAGTGTTTATGCTCCACACGAGCCTCCTCCCACCCTACTTCATCTAACCCTAACAGCATAAACTTCTGTTCCTTTCTCCCTCATGTATTTATCTAGCTTCCCCTTAAATGCATTCTCTAGATATGTTTGTCAGATCGGCAACAGTTGCATTGGTGCACAACATGCCTGACCCACAGATGGGTTTTAATGTTATCAAGCAAAAATTGTGGAAGTTATTTTATGTTTCATATACATATTTCGGAATGTCGCTGTACTTCTCCATATTCTTTGACGTCGGTATAACTTGGCACAATGCCTGTTGGAAAAGCGCATTGGGTTCCCTGGCACTTGGGCTCTGCTGGCATGGCTCTCCAAGCACAAGGAGCAGTGCCTCATTAAGGGGAGTTGGTCGCATCCTCTGGTGTTGAGTTGGGAGGGTGGGGGAGAGTATAAGGATGCTGCATTATCTCACGCAGGATGCCTGTCAAGGGAGCGCTGGCTTCCTGTCCAGCCAGGGATCTGGGATTTTTTGGGCCCGGCCCTAGTTAATTATCTTGCCGAGCTCCTGACCAATATTGGGTCTGGTGCTGGAGGTTTGCCAAAAGGGAGGATGGAAATTACAAACCTTAAAGAACTGCTTCAAAAACTTTAAAGGGATGCAGCCACTCAAAAATGGTCACGGCTATAGGGGTAAACATTTTTGCAGCCTTTACACAGGTTGTAGGAGGTATAAATCAGTGGCCGCCAAAATAAATTTGGAAGCAGGAAACGGAGGCTGTGGACAAGTGATGGAGCGACGGAGCCCCTGAACCTCGATTGATGGCCAGGCGAGTGAGATCAAGGCTGTCCCATTTGGCACTCCAGCGCACCCTTCCTCAGAGGACAGCAGTGCAGTGTGCCTGGCAGAAAAGTGCATGCCCGAATCATAGGAACAGGAATAGGCCATTCAGCCCCTCAAACCTGTTCGGTCATTGTACAAGATCATGACTGATCTGTACTTCAGTGCTGTGTACTTGGCCCACAGGATCTAGAAACGGATGGCACATCTGGAAGAAAATTTCAAGGTAAAATAGCCCAACAGTACCATTGGTCAGGTAGATGGCTCAAGTATGCATACACAAAGGCCGCGATCTTACCTGAAGAGGCGCGTTGGGGGCGGGACTGCTGCCTTCCGGGTTCTAGTCCCACCCCCAGCGACGTCCGACGTACAGACGCTATTTTGCATCAGTTGGCCTTGTTAAGCCCGCCCTGCAGGCTTGCTGGCCAATTAAGAGAAAGCCGGTGTCAGTTGATGACGCGTCATCTGCTGGTTTTCTTAAAGGGGACATGCTTATTTTTTTTTGACAGGTGATTTTTCAGTGTTTGACAGCATTGAGGTGCTGCAAACACTGACACTCACTGTACAAAGGTGGCCCTTGCACCTAGACTCTCCAGTGACTCCCTCCTTAGGATAAAACAGATGGCAGCTGCAGGTGAGGTTACAGAAGCGATCTGTCACTGGTGAGAGAGGTTCTCCCAATGAGTTGGAACTAGACAAACACTTCAAACCTTATTACCTGCAGAAAAGTCTAAAAACATAAAAAATGATTTTTCCAGCATTTCCTTACCTCTGAAACTCACCAGTGTACCATTGGATCCTTCACACCACTTCTGCAGCTGTCACCAATGAAGAAACATTACAGTAGACTCACAACACGCCACACCTTCCTGGTGTGGGGTCCAGACATCGGGAAGCCAGCAGTCGACCTGGCAAAAGTGCAAAAAGCCTCTTAACTGCCTGTTAACTACCCGTTAACAAGCAGTTAAGTGGCTGTAATCCTCTTCCCACCGCTAGGAGTCGGGTCCCTGCGCAAATCGGGGACCCGACTCCCGGGAAGATTGATTGGGAGCGGGTTCGAGACCCGCTGCCAAAATTTTTAATTTTGCCAGCAGCCTCGCCTCCAAACCCAACCCCTGAGCGCCGACAAAATCGCCCCCAAAGTGTTGTCTGTCAACCAGTTTCCCATTGACATACTACAGGCTCATGCAGGAGATTCCAGGAAAGCACACATTAAAGCTGCAACTTACAACTTAAACTCTGTGTAAACGAACTTTCTCCTCCCCTCTGTTCTAAATCTCTTGGATTTAATTTGGTATCTACTGCCCCTCATTCTAGACCCCTCAACTACTGGAAACAGACTACTTCTATCTACCTTTTCCCATTCTATCAGAAATCTAAACATTTCTATCATATTGCCCGTAATCACTTCTGTTCTAATGAGAAAAGACCCAATTTTTAAACTATTTCTTTGTATATCTGTTTCCTCATACCAAGCAGTATCCTATTGAATCTGTGTTGAAACTTCTCTGAAACTTCTCTAAAGCTTCGATATCCTTCTTATCGTGTGGAGCCCAATACTGCACCCAGCTCTCTAACTGAGGTCTAAGATTTTATATAGGTGTATCGGTAATTGTTGGCTTTTATATGCAATACCTCTTGAGTTAAAATCTAGAATTTCTTTAGAATTTTTTACAGCCTTATCGACCTGAGATCTTTCATGTCCTGTGAACCTGTACCACCAAATCCCTCCTCTTCTACAGCTCTGAGCTGACAGGGTTAGATGAAGAGGAGTGGGAGGAGGCTCATGTGGAGTATAAACCCCGGCATAGGTCAGTTGGGCCTAATGGACATATTCTCGGTTGTAGTCCTTGAACGTGTTGTCGCCTCCCAAATCCGTGCCCATCTTTCCTGCAATTCCATGTTTGAATCCCTCCAATCAGGTTTCCGCCCTTGCCACAGTACCGAAACTGTAACGTCCGTGTGTAATTGAGACACGGACTGCAGAAGTTGGTTATAACAGGTGTTTACTGAATGGAGACAAAACTGGAACTACTATACAAAGTTACTACACAGGCTTATATACAGGGGTGGTCACTACTGGTACTGCAGTATACAGGGGCTGCAGAATATAGTTCCTTCTTCAAGGTACATACACTACAGAAATGGCTCTCATCAAAGTCACAAATGACATTCTTTGTGACTGTGACAAAGGTAAGCTATCCTTCCTCGTCCTTCTTGACTTGTCTGCAGCTTTTGACATGGTTGACCACACCATCCTTCTCCAATGCCTCCCTACTGTTGTCCAGCTGGGTGGGACTGCACTCGCCTGGTTCCATTCTTATCTATCTAATCGTAGCCAAAGAATCACCTGCAACGGCTTCTCTTCCCACTCCCGCATTGTTACCCTGGTGTCCCCCAAGGATCTATCCTTGGCCCCCTCCTATTTCTCATCTACATGTTGCTCCTTGGTGACATCATCTGAAAACACAGCGTCAGTTTCCACATTTACACTGACGACACCCAGCTCTACCTCACTACGTCTTCTCTCGACCCCTCCATGGTGTCTAAATTGTCAGACTGCTTGTCCGACATACAGTTCTGGATGAGCAAAAATTTTCTCCAATTAAATATTGGGAAAACCGAAGTCATTGTTTTCGGTCCCCGCCACAAACTCCGTTCCCTAACCACTGACTCCATCCCTCTCCCTAACATCTGTCTGAGGCTGAACCACACTGTTCGCAACCTTGGTGTCATATTTGACCCTGAAATGAGCTTCTGACCACATATCTGCAGCATAACAAAGACCGCCTACTTCCATCGCCCGTCTCCGCCCCTGCCTCAGCTCATCCGCTCCTGAAACCCTCATCCATGCCTTTGTTGCCTCTAGACTTGACTATTCCAACACACTCCTGGCTGGCCTACCACATTCCACCTGACGTAAACTTGAGGTCATCCAAAACTCACTGCCCATGTCCTAACTCGCACCAAGTCCCGTTCACCCATCACCCCTGTGCGCGCTGACCTACATTGGCTTCCGGTTAAGCAGCGCCTCGATTTCAAAATTCTCATCCTTGTTTTCAAATTCCTCCATGGCCTCATCCCTCCCTATCTCTGTAATCTCCTTCAGCCCCACAACCCCCCCCCCCCCCCGATATATCTGCGTTCCTCTAATTCTGCCCTCTTGAGGATCCCTGATTATAATCGCTCAACCTTTGGTGGCCGTGCCTTCTGTTGCCTAGGCCCCAAGCTCTGGAATTCCCTGCCTAAACCTCTCCACCTCGCTACCTCTCTTTCCTCCTTTAAGACGCTCGTTAAAACCTACCTCTTTGACCAAGCTTTTGGTCATCTGCCCTAATTTATCCTTGTGTGGATCGGAGTCAAAAATTTTTTTTTCTTAAAATACTCCTGTGAAGCACCTTGGGGCGTTTTACTACATTAAAGGCACTATTTAAATACAAGTTGTTGTTGTAGATTCTACATAATCTGTGTAATTCTACGTAACAAGCACCCTTAGAAGACACATCTTCGCAGGGCTTCACACATTAAACCATTGTATCGCAACTTAGCTGCATGATGGAGGATCACTTGCACACAGGACATGCTGCAGGTTGGGTCGTGTCTCTCGTTGTGTATGTGTTGCTTCAACTTACAACACCTGACCACAACTCACATGCTGGCATGGAAAGATCATACAGGATAGGAAATGACTTGCCGCCCGTTCCCTTGGAGAACTTGCGTCTTGCATATAAGATTATGGATGGAATATGGGAAAGTTAAAGAAAGAAAGACTTGCATTTATATAGC
This sequence comes from Somniosus microcephalus, assembly GCF_052327205.1. Lineage (NCBI taxonomy): Eukaryota > Metazoa > Chordata > Chondrichthyes > Squaliformes > Somniosidae > Somniosus > Somniosus microcephalus. Next base: position 242,487,378 of record NC_140989.1, on the reverse strand, counting down.
ACCTTTTACGACCTCAGGATGTCCCAAAGTGCTTTACAGCCAATAAATTACTTTTGAAGTGTAGTCACTGTTGTAATGTAGGAAATGCAGAAGCCAATTTATGCACAGCAAGCTCCCACAAACAGCAATGTGATAATGACCAGATAATCTGTTTCTAGGTGTTGGTTGAGGGATAAATATTGGCCAGCACACCGGGGAGAAGTCCCCTGCTCTTCTTCGAATAGTGCCATGGGATCTTTTGCACCCACTTGAGAGAGCAGACAGGGCCTCGGTTTAACGTCTCATCTGAAGGACAGCACCTCTGACAGTGCAGCACTCCGTTAATACTACACTGGAGTGTCTGCCTGAACAGCCATATACCCACACCACAGGCTGCAGTTAATGACGATCATGCCCCATCAAGGGTGCAGTGAGAAGAACCTGGTAACTTTAGCAGCTTCTGGGCACCACGCTAAGGCAATCTCCACTCTTCCTCTGCCGTTCATCCCACTGTGCAGCAAATGGAGGAATAACAACAAGTATACATTCCTCTCACAACATGCTGTATAAACGTAATGAGAATTTACAGCATGTGTATGGTAAATCAGCAGAAAAGGAGTTCAAATGACTGCGTTAACGCATTTTTCTCAGATCCAAAAATGTTTGATAATGACAGGGCATGTCTGTATTGAGGTACTTTTTAAAATGACTGTCACACTATCCAAAAATGACATTGCGACTTCCCTCATCCCCAACTGCCGTGTGCCTCTGTTTGTCGGGTTTGCTGTGTGTCACAGATTTGTTCTCTTTTATACCCAGCTGCATTAAAGGCACATTTACAGACTGGGTCAATGTCTGGTCACAAATCAGTCTGATCGAATGTACCCCTCACTCTGTAAACTGTTGCCTTTCCACCATGTCTCTGGCTCAGGTAGAGTGGCTGATATGACAGCCTATTGCATCTGTCAAGGGTCCATGTTGCTGCTTGGGTAAAGGGATCAGGCGGCATCAGCCTGTGAGTGTTCACAATCTGCCTGGGGACACTGCATTCTGTATTCTCTGAGGGACCTACTCCTACAGGTACAGACTGATTTATAAACAGACATTTGGCCCACTTCTTCAATGCAACTGGGCAAAATAGAACACTAATGTTTCCTACATTACAACAATGACTACACTTTAAAACTACTTAATTGGCTGCAAAGCACTTTGGGACGTTCTGAGGTCATGAAAGGTGCTATACAAATGCAAGTGTTTCTTTATTGCATTCTACTGAACTGGATTGTGCTAAATTGCATTCTATGCAGGTGCACAGTAAGAAGGTGCATTTAAAGTGTCACATCAAGATTAGCAAGCATTTCAGGGTTTTATTCGAATTTAAGATAAACTTGTTTGTCAGGTCTGATATATTCTCCTTTGCTCTAACTACCCATTAATCATGGGCGCGGAATGCAAAAGTCACGCTATTTATTGCTTTTCAGTTGAATGTTTTTCACAAGGGGACGAACCTCCCATCAGCCACATTAAGAGCTCATCTTTGGGCGCTGCACAGTTCAGAAATTGCAAGTGATTTTGTTCACAGGGAGGCCGCGGCACTTCAAACCTTTGCATCCACGTGGCGCCTTTCACATCAAAACGGGGCAAAGCACGTTACGTGTAATAAATTTCTTTCTGAAGGGCAGTGAACAATGTTAAGTAGGTCTGAGCAACTACAATAACAACGTGCAATTATTGACTGCCTTTAACATAGTAAAACGTCCCAAGATGCAACACAGGAGTGTTTTCACAGAATCACAGAAACCCCACAGTGCAGATAGAGGCCATTTCGGCCCATCGAGCCTGCACCGACACATATCCCACCCGATCCCTGTAACCCCTACACCAACACATATCCCACCCTATCCCCGTAACCCCACGTATTTAATCCCCCTAACACTAAGGGTCAATTTATCATAGCCAATCAACCTAACCCGCACATCTTTGGACTGTGGGAGGAAACCGGAGCACCCGGAGAAAACCCACGCAAACACGGGGAGAATGTGCAAACTCCGACAAAATTTGACACCGAGAGACATCAGGACAGGTGACCAAAAGCTTGGACAAAGAGGTAGATTTTAAGGAGCGACTTAAAAGAGGAGAGAGAGGCGGAGAGGTTTAGGGACAAAAATTTAAAGTGAACGTATTAACCAGTGCAATAAAAGTAGCACCCAGACAAATTAAATCCCAAACAACAACTTGCAAAGAGAATAAAAGATTGTTTGAAGTAATACAATCAAGGAGTTCCAGTGACATCCTAAAGCTCCAGGACTATGGCTCATTCAGTCTAACATACTTTCCCTTTTTACAATTACTCATTCCAATGGTTGTCTTCATTGATCAGCATCCCCATTCGAGTTTTGTTATTGAAGTTCATACATGCTGTGTCACCAATCATTTGTTTCTGCAGCTTCACATAACATAATGCAAAGAGGAAGTTCTGCTTAGAATAAATAAGTAATAGTTTCGCTGAAAAAGTAACAGCACGAGAGATGGGAAAGGAAGAGTGGGAGTGGTGGTTTTGGAATGTGCGAGCCACCGGCAGGAAAACTGGCCTACAATGGACCTGCAGAGTGTTTTTTTCCCCCAGCAGTGGGCTGCAGACAGGCAGCAGAGGGCAAGAGTACGTCACCAAAGGAGGGGAGAGGAGGGAGGCCAGCCAAGTAACTGGTGGCCACGCCATGACATTGAAAAATAATTAAATATTAGTTATTAAAAGATATTGATCTGGTAGAATGTGAAATATAAATACTGATTGCTGGGATTTCAATTAACAAATGTAATTAGTTTGAATATTCTCGGGGCTGGGGAAGGAATGCGAAAAGCTTTTGAAGCCAAAAGAATACATTTTGGGCTGGCATGTGCTCAACAGTGACACCCAGTGGCAAAAGCATGAAACCGCAGGTAGACCTAGAACCGTTTGTTAAAAAAGAAAATAACTTGCATTTATATAGTGTTTTTCAATACCTCAGGGCGCTTTACAGCCAATGAAGTACTTTTGAAGTATAGTCACGGTTGTAATATAGGAAATGAGGCAGCCAATTTGCACACAGCAAACTCCCACAAACAGCAACGTGATAATGACCAGATCATCGGTTTTAATGTTGTTGGTTGAGGGATGAATACTGGCCAGGACACTGGGGAGAACGCCCCTGCTCGCCTTCAAAATAGTGCCATGGGATCTTTTACGTCCACTTGAGAAGGGAGACGGAGCCTCGGTTTAACATCTCATCCGAAAGACAGCGCCTCCGACAGTGCAGCACTCCCTCAGTATTGAGTGCCAGCCTAGATTTTGTGCTCAAGTCTCTGGAGTGGAATTTGAATCCACAACCTTCTGACTCCGAGGCGAGCCTGCTACCACTGAGCCAAGGCTGTGTTCTAATGTCACACATTGTCATATTAATGGGAAAATCCTATTCAAAGGGCACGCATCACTAGGTGTGGACACCATTAATATTGGCTGTTGGCATAGGACTTTTGAATGGATAGATGTCACATCATTAATGATACATTGACAGTACATTTACACTGGTGCAGTGTGGGATGGTTTTCTAAACCAGGCCTGTATTTTACTGTTGCAGTGCTGCTGTTGCTATCAGCTTGCCCAGTTGGTCACACTGTTCCTCTAAATCAGGAGGTCGTGGGTCAAGCCTCACTAAAGGACTTGCACATAATCTAGGCTGACATTCCAGTTCAGTATCAAGGGAGTGCTGCATTGTCAGAGGTGCTGTCTTTTGGATGAGATGTTAAACCGAGTCATACCAATGTTCCTCCTTGAGCCAACATCACAAAAACCAGATTAACTAGTTTTTAACTCATTTGCTATTTGTGGGAACTTACTGTGCACAAATTGACTGCCACGTTTGCCTACATAACAGTGACTACCTTTCAAACGAATTGATTGGAACATAAAATACTTTTCGATCTCCTCATGGTAAAGCAAAGTTCTATATAAATGCATATTTTTTCTAGGAAGACCATCTATTGAAAATATTCTGCTAAGCCTGCCCCCGACAGACACACACACATACACACACACTATTGCTGTTGCAGTGGGTAATGTGTTCTGTAATATTTGGTTTTGGCTGCAGTAATGTAGAAGTATGACTTTTGTGCTAGATGTCTTGTGAATGAATGCTCATGAGCTGCAACCTTAGGTTTGCAAGTCATAAACCACCATAGAGATTTGACTTCTGCATTGGTTGTTATGGTGACTGAGTGTATGTTAATTATATCTACTGAATTACTGTATTTAAATGAATATATGAATATTTGATGCTAACTTGAGCAATGCTGTTTAATAATTCATTTTTTGCACCCTAGCACAGAAAATTGTACTTATTGTTGGCTTAAGTACCAATGCAAATAATATTATCTCCCAGACTTCTGTGTAAGCTGCACCCGAGCTGTGCTTCCCTCAGCTGGTCAAAGTCATGTGTGAATCTGAACCGATCCCAACAGGGCAAGTTCAGAAATGCATCTAAATAGAACCAAAACTGAAACAACAACTTACATTTATATAGCACCTTTAACATAGTAAAATGTCACAAGGTGCTTCACAGGAGCGTTATCAGACAAAAACTGACACTGAGCTGAAGAAGGAGACATTAGGACAGTCAAAGAGGTAGGTTTTAAGGAACATCTTAAAGGAGGATAGAGAGGCGGAGAGGTTTCGGGATGGAATTCCAGAGCGGAGGGCCTAGGCAGCTGAAGTCATGGCCGCCATAAGTGTTCATTTGTACCTGAGGCTACAAAAGTCTCTGCTTTTAAGTAACTTGTATCCAGTTAATGGAGAGGGAGAAAATCAAAAATCGGAATCCTTGCAAAAGGACTTGCTGCAAAATTTGACTTTCAGCCCTGTTCTAATTCCTCTCCTCTCCTGTGATTGGAGTTGTTTTCCTTTCCATCCTACTCTGTTCCTTTGCCTCTGAGACAAGGGACAAGATGCTCAATTGGTAAGGAACAGCCTTTACAACTGGTAGAGTTAAGTAAGCAGCAAGAGAAAACATTAGCGCTCTCCTTAACGGCAGGTGAGGAGAGAAGTTGAACCCACGTAGGTTTACGAAAGTCTTGCTTTCCAGTGTGCTGTCTGATTCACGATTTTGCTTGTGCCTGAAATGTCTTATATATTAGACGTTAACCTCTGCGCTTCTTCTTTAATTGTAGTCAGAGCTTTTTGGACACATTCCCTCGACTAGAGCCACCTCCACCAACAGTCAAAAAGAGGACACCTCGAGCACTGAAGACTACTCAGGACATGATGATATCATCCGTGCCAGTGGTTCACAGCAGTGATGTTTCTGACCTATCTATCTCAGCCGCCCCTGATGAAACAGCGCTGCAAAAAAACGGGACAGTTGAAAGTAAGGCTGACGGTGTGGAAACTGCGCTCACGAGCAGTGTGGAGAATTTAACTTCCAACATCACCGCCAAGGCCAAATCAGAGAATGAGCTCTGCAGCACACTGGGGGGTGTAGAGGACCTTGCCAAGCCTGCCCTCTCAGTGCCTGATCTTCTAAATAAGGAGCCCGTGGACGTCAAACTCAAGCCAACTGGTCATGAGAAACGGATGGCCTCCTCCCCGCATGCCGACAAGGCTTGTTTGCGGATCAGCATTAGTGAAGATGACCTTTTAGGGAATGACTCTGAAGACTCTGGAGTGCCAAGACAAAGATGCTCCAGTGTTGAAAATGAAGAACGCCATCCAGACTTGCTGTCATTCGACTAGGCTGCTGTGGGGATCTTGCTTCACAAGTTAACACTGGAACTGCAGTATCCCCTTCCGTTGAATGGTCTCAAAAGGGGGGAAATTCACTGTAACGTGCTTTAGCCTTTTCCAAAGTTTCACACCAATTCTCGTTCTTCCGCAATTAATTTTAGCCCGGTGGAGTTTGGTGTTGTGGTTTAACAAAGAGGTGAGGTGGCCTTTACTAGGCAGAAGTTTGGCTTTGAGCCTGAGTTTTAAACGGACTGATGAGCCAACTTTGTACTCAGCATAGGAAGCCCCCCAATCACGAGTACTGTTTTCAGAGTGCAAATTGCCCACTGTACGCTTGAAACATTGAGAGATGGCTAAAGTAGAATGCAGAGAGTTTTTAAAACTAGGGCCTTGAAATTACACTAGAGAACGAATGGCTTATGCATTTGTCCTGACTTCCTCTCTCCTATTTTTAACAGTGCAGTTAATCTATTTATTTTAAACAAGTTAACCCCTCTGCTAAAATAGTGGAGAGACTTCATTTCGGACCAATGCATCAACCATTCATACCTCCTCTCCCACGATGTAACCTCAAGGCTTAGATTTTAATGGTAGCTAAAGCTATGAAAGTCAACAAATCCAGACACAGTTCTACCTGTTCACCAAAGTGACTAACAACTTTTCACCATGTGCAAAGCCTGTATGTAATAAGACAACATTAAGTGCCTGGATTATGTCTTGTGCACTTGAAACATTGCCACTGTAAAATGTTGTTTGTAAACACATCGTTAAATATTATTTCATACAAACACTTTCTGCAAACTGATTGCAAAATGAAGTAAACATCACAGTCTGTTGGAAGTGCGTTGTAGATTATTTGAAAAAGTATTGGAATCTTAAAATCAGAACAAGGGAAACTGTATGCAAGGAATATACAGTGAATTGTATTGTAATTTTAAAATGAAAGTTAATGTTTTTTAGGAAAGAAGAATTTATTTTAGGTTAATATTACTACATCACTGACTAAATCAAATAAATCTTTATAAAGTGCATCATTTTATTAAAAGTCTAGATGTCATACTGCCTTAATAATAATCTGTTTGAAGAAGCTCGTCCTGTTTTAGGAGATGGATTATTTAAATATACCACAATTTGCTTACTTGCCAATTGTCTGTCTATCAGATAGCTGCTCCCTGTACTAATGGACTCCACACATTCAGACTAACTCACAATGTGCTGCTCTCCAGAATTCCAGTCTAGACAGGAATTATTTCCAAAGGTGTTTTGGTGAAGTCGATTTATTTAATTTTTTTTTTTGGTTTTACGGTTTATTAATTGTAATTATTTCTGTTACTCATCACATAGCAAAGTTTCAGTCATGGAATAAGATAACTCCTCTCCCCCCACCCCCATATCCACTTCATAGTCCTCTTCATAGTTGTTCATTACTATGGCAAGAATGAAGAGCGAATTGTGCATTCATTGTGAGTTTTAACGCATCAGTGCACAAACCTAAATGTTAAAACCCACACTGTATGGAGTAGTGCTATGAGAGTGCAGGATTTTGTTCTTGTTTTAATGTGATTAATATTCATTACTCTCAGCCTGAAGAAGTGGTGGGGTGGGGTGGTAGGGGATTGCCATTATATCTGCCAATTGATGTCAACCTTCTGAAAATCTACTGGTATTTGTAGAAGTGATCTCAAAGTTTGATTCATGTTTCAGATATAGTTGTTTTATTCAAATGTTAACACTCCAATCCTTTAGCATTTTTATGCATTATTTTATAAACTGAAATCCTTAAAAATAAATTCACAAATGTTTTGTGGTTTTCTTTCACATTTTAATGATGGCTTGTGCAGTCTCTCTGAATCGCTTTGATATATTTATGCACTCCCACCTTGAGTTGCACAGAATGAGTATACCATTGTAGCTTGCAATGTTGTAGGCAGCCCACATTCTTTATAATTCACTGCCACGTACATTTATATTGTGTAATTAGACAGACTGCACCTGTGGAAGAGTGTACAGAAAAATTAAATCATTAAATTTCTTTTAATTCAGTGGTACATTTGTTGCTGTAATGAGACATTTTAGATTGCATTAAAAATTAAATTTACCTGGAATTGTTGGCAAGACTTTAAGAAAGAAAGTGTCAGCCCTCCATCGGTGGAACTGAGAGATTATTAATTCTAGGGTTAGGATCACCATCAATTCTAAGATGTCTTTAAAAGCACTTTCTTCAATTCCTGGGTCCAAAGCCAGCAGAGTTGTTATTTGGTTTATTATTAAAGGGAATTGGATAAATATTTGAAAAGAAAAATTTTGCAGGGTGATGGGGGAAAGAGCAGAGGAGTGGAACTAATTGGATCGCACTGTCAGAGAGCTGACCAGAGGCACGATGGGCCGAATGGGCTCTGTAGTGTATGTGCTTTAAGTCAGAACTACTTTTTACAGCTCCTGTATACTGTAGTACCGGCAGTGACCACACCGGTATATAAGCTGTGCGCATGCCTCTGTACCCCAGTCTAGCGATTACCCTCCTCCAGTAAAGACCTGTTATTTGTTTATGTACAGCATCCGTGTAATTATTTATCCACTGAACCACGGATCTAACAGTGGCGATGAGTGTCGATGCGAATCTACCTGCAACATAAAAAAAAAATTTTTTTAAATAGTCGAGTCCAGGAACACGGGCGTCGACCGCGAGCAACCGCCCAGCAGTCAGGCAGAGATCCAACTTCGCAGGGGAGGCTGTGGAGAGCCGGGTTTGGTTCCCCAGCCACAACGAGCAGTAAGAGACTGACGACAGGTCGAGAGCAGACCCTTCCTGAGCAGCGGCGGCTGGAGCCGACCGACGGCAGAGAGAGAGAGCCGAGCAGCGTCGACGGGGTAAGAAAGAGGGTGAAGAGAGCAGGGCGCAGCCGGGGGTTGATCACCAAGCGGCATCGAGGAAAAATACTGCAAACCGGAGAGAGGGTAAGAAACAGCCGGGTTCTAGACTGAGCGGCGTCGACAAATATCAAGAGAAGAACGCGCAGAGCACAGCCAGGGATCACGGGCTGATCAGGGTCAGCGGGGCGAAGCAAGGGGAGACGCCATTGAGCTGCGGAGAAGCAGGGAGAGCGCGGGAGATGCCATTGAGCCGCGGAGAAGCAGGGAGAGCGCGGGAGGCGCCATTGAGCCATGGAGAAGGAAGAGCGCGGGAGACGCCATTTTGCGAAGCCACAGCAGAGAAGACGGGCGAGCGCGGGAAGGAAGGAAAGCACGGGAGACGCCATTTTGTGCCAGCGGAGAAGAAGGGGAAGCGCGGGAGGCGCCATTGGCGATAGTTAACGCACAACCAAGGATGCCGAAGAGTGGCAGTATCTCTACGTTCGACAATGAAGTCGAAGATTGGGCGACATATGTGGAACGTATTGAGGTGTACTGCAGGGTGAATGAAGTGCCAGATGCTAATAAAGCACTGGTTCTGTTAAATTCCATGGGTGCAAAAACTTATGGGTTACTGCGAAATCTAATAACCCCAGAGAAGCCGGTAAACAAGAATTTTGAAAGCATAGTAGAAATCCTACAGGACCACTTAAACCCCACACCGCTGCTGATAGCAGAACGATTTAAGTTCCATAAAAGGAACCAACACAAAGACGAAAGCAATGCTGAGTACCTAACGGAACTGCGCAAGCCATCGAAATATTGCCAGTTTGGAGTGGGACTAGCAGACACGTTAAGGGACAAGTTTGTGTGTGGGCTACAAAGTGAAGGAACCCAGAAACGGCTTCTATCAGAAAAGGACCTTACGCTGGACAAAGCTTACAGTATGGCAGTATCACATGAAGCAGCCGCAAGGGGCGCTGCAGAGATACAACGGAGACCGCAAGAATATGGCACCAATGAAATGACCATGGAACAGGGAAGTGCTATCGCTGTGGCAGAACAACACATGACCAGAAAGATTGTTGGTTCAAGGACCAAGTGTGCAGACAGTGTGGGAAAGCAGGACACATAGCAAGAGTCTGCAGGTCTGTGAAGAAAACCAACAGTAAGAAACCTCCACAGGAGAAGTACAAAAAGGTACACCAGGTGATGGATAGTGGTTCAGACGAACAGAAAAGTGACACAGACTCCGGAAGCAAGGAGCTGGGTTGTCTGAAACTACATAATGTAACCGAAATGGAGGATCACCAGACTATCTGGGTTACACTCAAGATAGACGGAATCCAAGTGGAAATGGAATTGGACACAGGATCAGCTCTAACAGTCATAAATCAAAGAGACTACAAGCGGCTATTTTCACACATACCCTTGAAAGCTACAGAGATTGTCTTGAAGACGTATACGGGGCAAAAAGTCTACCCCAAAGGAAAAATAAGGGTGAAAGTGACATATAAAGGTCAGGAAATACCTAAAATGGATATATATGTATTGCCAAATGGAGGACCACCACTGCTAGGACGTGAATGGATCCGGAAGATACATTTAGATTGGCATTCCATACAGGCACTGAAGGTGGAGGCCAAAAAGGATGACGATGTCACACCTGGACGACTGTCAAAAATGCTAACTGATGCAAAAGAAGTGTTCCAGGAGGGACTAGGAACACTAAAAGGAATAACAGCAACAATTAAAATAGAGGATAATGCAAGCCCAAAGTTTCTGAAGGCCAGATCAGTGCCTTATGTGATCAGACCAGCGGTTGAAGCAGAGCTGGAAGGGTTGGAACATTCAGGAGTACTGTCCAAAGTGGACTGGAGCGAGTGGGCTACACCCATCGTTCCTGTAATGAAGAGGTCGTTGAGTAATACGCCTGGGGAACCAAAGAAGGTCCGCATCTGTGGGGATTTTAAGGTGGCAGTGAACCCAGTCCTTCACACGGTGCAATATCTGCTTCCACGAATTGAGGATATTTTCGCCTCGCTATCTGGTGGTAAACGCTTCACCAAAATTGATCTAGCCCAGGCGTACTTGCAAATGGAGGTAGAAGAAGCTTCGAAACATTACCTTACGATCAACACCCATAAAGGTCTCTATCAATACAACCGGCTGGTGTTTGGAGTAGCCTCGGCTCCGGCTATCTGGCAAAGGGCGATGGATCAGGTCCTGCAAGGGATTCCAGGGACCCAGTGTTATTTGGACGACATCTTGGTCACGGGCGAAAATTACGGTGATCACCTCGCTAACTTGGAGAAGGTGCTCACCAGATTAAAGGAATATGGGCTACGAGCTAATCGCCACAAGTGCGAGTTTTTCCAGAAACAGATCTCGTATTGCGGCCACGTCATCGATGAAGAGGGGTTACATAAGTCCCCTGGCAAGATTGAGGCAGTAGCCAAGGCTCCAGCACTGGAAAATGTGTCACAACTGAGGTCGTTCCTCGGGCTGGTAAACTATTACCACAAATTCTTACCAAATTTGTCTACAGTATTACACCCGCTGAACACCCTACTGCAAACAGGGGTACCATGGAAGTGGAATGACGAACGTAGACGAGCTTTCCAGAAGTGCAAAGAATTGATCACATCAAAAGAGGTGTTGGCCCATTTCAACCCAGCACTACCAATTCATCTGGCATGTGATGCATCACCCTACGGCATTGGAGCGGTGCTGTCGCACAAATTCCCAGACGGGTTGGAGAGGCCAGTAGCCTTTGCATCTCGGTCACTAACCTCAGCCGAGCGCAACTACGCCCAGATTGACAGGGAGGCCCTCAGCCTAGTATGGGGAGTAAAAAAATTCAACCACTATCTGCATGGACAGAAGTTCACCTTGCTGACTGACCACCAACCACTTGTCTCCATCTTTAATCCTAAGAAGGGCGTGCCAGTAATGACTGCACAGCGGTTACAAAGATGGTCCCTGTTTCTAGGGGCGAATCAATATGAAATAGAATATAAAGGCACGAGACAGCATGGGAACGCTGATGGGCTATCGCGCCTGCCACTGCCTACTGTGGAGGAAGCACCAGCAGTGGACCCTATCGAGATATTTTATTCGTCGATAATTGAATGATTGCCAGTAACAAACGCGGATATAGAGAAGGAGACCCGCAATGATCCGACGCTGTCACTGGTATATGAATTGACGGTGAGGGGATGGCCAACACATGGCGACTCACTGTTGCCAGCATTCTCATCCAGAAGAGAACAGCTGTCAGTATGCCAGGGGACAGTGATGTGTGGATCCAGAGTGGTGATTCCACCCAAGTTAAGGGAGAGAGTGCTAAATGAGCTACATGAAGGTCATCTGGGGGGAGTGAAAATGAAAAGCCTTGCTAGGGCTTATGTGTGGTGGCCGGGAATCGATCAACAAATCGAAGACCTAACTAAGAGCTGCTGAGGATGCCAGAAGGTCCAAAATGCACCACCACATGCCCCTCTACACCCATGGGAGTGGCCCTCCTCTCCATGGCAATGGGTGCACATTGATTTCGCTGGTCCATTCATGGACTCAATGTTCTTAATAGCAGTGGATGCTCATTCAAAGTGGCCTGAGGTGATAAAGATGTCTTCAACCACTACAGAGAAAACGATTGCAGTCCTACGGACCATATTTGCCAGAAACGGTTTGCCAGAGCAGATCTGCTCTGATAATGGACCACAGTTTGTGTCCGACGAGTTCCAAAAATTCATGAAAAGGAATGGGGTAAGGCATTACACATCCGCCCCGTATCATCCAGCCACCAATGGATTGGCTGAGAGGTTCATACAAACCTTTAAGAAGGCGATAAAGGCCATGTGCGACGAGGAAATTCCACTACAGCATAAGATGGACAATTTCTTATTAGCCTACCGAAACACGACACATGCAGTTACCAACCAGACCCCGGCCATGATGTTTTTTAACCGAAGGTTGAGATCTCGTCTGGACTTGCTCAGACCAAATGTGCGAAGAAATGTTGAGGACAAACAATTCCAGCACATCAACGAGAAGCCGACAAGGAGCTTCAATGTAGGGCAACCAGGACTATCGAACAGAGAAGTGGCAACCCGGAACAATATGTACAAGGCAGGGGCCATTAATGTACACAGTGGATGTCGGGGAGAACATTGTGAGACGCCACGTCGATCAGATCTTAGCGTCACCGGAATGCGTCAACCCCATGTCTCGAGTACCTGGGGATGAACACGACATACCGGTAGCATCTACTTCAGACCCAGTAGCAGTGGAACCCGATGAACTACCCGATGAAAGGGGGTCAGAATCGCCTCTGCACCAAGAACAAGAAACTCCGGAAAGGCGCTATCCCGAAAGGGTCAGGAAGCCGCCCCAAAGATTGAATTTATAAATGGACTTTTGTTATTGAATGTACATGTAAAAATGTAATTGTTATTTGAATATTAAGGGGGTATCATTAATCTAAAAAGGGAGGAATTGTAGTGTATGTGCTTTAAGTCAGAACTACTTTTTACAGCTCCTGTATACTGTAGTACCGGCAGTGACCACACCGGTATATAAGCTGTGCGCATGCCTCTGTACCCCAGTCTAGAGATTACCCTCCTCCAGTAAAGACCTGTTATTTGTTTATGTACAGCATCTGTGTAATTATTTATCCACTGAACCACGGATCTAACAGGCTCCTTCTGTGCTGCAAGCTTCTATGATTCATCCAGTTTTGGGCCTGTCCTCAGCCTGAATTAAAACTATCAATGAATTATTGATTGTGGTCACATTGACCTTACAAATGAGCTAATCGTTGAAAAATCAGTTACTTTTTCTGTCTCGGGTTGATTTTGACGGGATTGCTGGACAGGCATGTGTTTCATATCTCTGTCGCCAGGTATTCAATGATTGAGAGTCAAGTCTAATAATTATGTTGGTGCAATTTTAGTGTGATGGGGAAATGCTGAATAAATTAATTGGCATCTTGGTCCCTACAGCATTCTTGTCGTCACCATTGCATTGTAAGCAACTGCTAATTATTGCTGTAAGCTATAACATGGCCAATAAATCCCTATGGATTTGAAGCATGGACACCGTTAAGATGGACACGGAAATGCTACAAAACTTTCAACATCTGGGGGTATAGAAAGATTCGCAGAGTCCCTCACTGTTGTTTTACGGGCAAAAGATACTTTAGTTACCAAAATATAAAAGTTCAGAATCATGAAAAATGTTGAATCCCACACTTATGAGATGAGTGTTGTTGGAGCTGCACTCATCCAGGCAAGTGGAGAGTATTCCATCACACTCCTGACTTGTGCCTTGTAGATGATGGAAAGGCTTTGGGGAGTCAGGAGGTGAGACACTCTCCACAGAATACCCAGCCTCTGACCCGCTCTTGTAGCTACAGTATTTATGTGGCTGGTCCAGTTAAGTTTCTGGTCAATGGTGACCCCCAGGATGTTGATGGTGGGGGATTCGGCGATGGTAATGCCGCTAAATGTCAAGGGAAGATGGTCAGACGCTCGCTTGTTGGGGATAGTCATTGCCTGGCACTTGTGTTACGCAAATATTACTTGCCACTTATCAGCCCAAGCCTGAATGTCGTCCAGGTCTTGCATGCAGGCATGGACTGCTTCATTATCTGAGGAGTTGCGAATGGAACTGAACACTATGCAGTCATCAGTGAACATCCCCATTTCTGACCTTATGATGGAGGAAAGGTCATTGATGAAGCAGCTGAAGATGGTTGGGCCTAGGACACCGCCCTGAAGAACTCCTGCAGCGATGTCCTGGGGCTGTGATGATTGACCTCCAACTACCACAATCATCTTCCTTTGTGCTAGGTATGACTCCAGCCAGCGGAGAGTTTCCCCCCCGATTCCCATTGACTTCAGTTTTACTGGGGTTCCTTGATGACATACTCGGTCAAATGCTGCCTTGATGTCAAGGGCAGTCACTCTCACCTCACCTCTGGAATTCAGCTCTTTTGTCCATGTTTGGACTAAGGCTGTAATGAGGTCTGGAGCCGAGTGGTCCTAGCAGAACCCAAACTGGGCATCAGTGAGCAAGTTATTGGTGAGTAAGTGCCGCTTGATAGCACTGTCGATGACATCTTCCATCACTTTGCTGATGATTGAGAGTAGACATGGGGCGGTAATTGGCCGGATTGGATTTGTCCTGCTTTTGTGGACAGGAATTACCTGGGCAGTTTTCCACATTGTCAGATAGATGCCAGCATTATAGCTGTACTGGAACAGCTTGGCTAGAGGCGCGGCTAGTTCTGGAGCACAAGTCTTCAGCACGACAGCCGGGATGTTGTCGGGGCCCACAGCCTTTGCTGTTTTCAGTGTGCTCAGCCGTTTCTTGATATCACGTGGAGTGAATCGAATTGGCTGAAGACTGGCTTCTGTGATGGTGGGGACCTCAGGAGTAAGCCGATATGGATCATCCACTCGGCACTTCTGACTGAAGATGCAAATGCTTCAGTTTTGTCTTTTGCACTCATGTGCTGGGCTCCACCATCATTGAGGATGGGGATGTTCATGGAGCCGCCTCCTACCATTAGTTGTTTAATGATCCACCACCATTCATGACTGGATGTGGCAGGACTGCAGAACTTTGATCTGATCCATTGATTGTGGGATCACTTAGCTCTGTCTATAGCATGCTGCTTCCGCTTTTTAGCATGCATGTAGTCCTGTGTTGCAGCTTCCCCAGGTTGGCACTGCATTTTTAGATACACCTGGTGCTGCTCCTGGCATGCTCTTCTACACTCCTTATTGAACCAGGGTTGGTCCCCTGGCTTGATAGTAATGGTAGAGTGATGGATATGCCGGGCCATGAGGTTACAAATTGTGTTGGAATACAATTCTGCTGATAATTCCCAGTTTTGAGCTGCTAGATCTGTTCTGAATCTATCCCATTTAGCACGGTGGTTGTGCCACACAACACAATGGAGGGTGTCCTCAGTGTGAAGATGGGAATTCCTCTCCACAATGACTGTACAGTGGTCACTGCTACCAATGCTGTCATGGACAGGTAGATTGGTGAGGATGAGGTCAAGTAGGTTTTTCCCTCGTGTTGGTTCTCTCACCAACTGTCACAGGCCCAGACTGGCAGCTATGTCCTTCAGGACTCGGTCAGCTGCCGAGCCACTCTTGGTGATGGACATTGAAGTCCCCCACCCAGAGTACATTCTGGGCTCTGGCTACTCTCTGTGCTTCTTCCAAGTGGTGTTCAACATGGAGGAGTACTGATTCATCAGATGAGGGAGGGCGGTAGGTGGTAATCAGCAAGAGGTTTCCTTGCCCATGCTTGATTTGAAGCCATGAGACTTCCTGGGGCCCGGAGTCAATGTTGAGGACTCCCAGGGCCACTCCTTCCCAGCTATATACCATTGTGCCACCACATTTGGTGAGTCTGTCCTGCCAGTTGGACAGATGATGATGGAGGAGTTTGGGACATTGGCTTAAAGGTATGATTTTGTGAGTATGACTATGTCAGGCTGTTGCTTGACTAGTCTGTGGGACAGCTCTCCCAATTTTTGCACAAGTTCCCAGATGTTGGTGAGGAGAACTTTGCAGGGTCAACAGGGCAGAATGTGCCCTTTTTGTGTCCATAGCCGGTGCCAGGGTCGATGCCGGGTGGTCCGTCCGGTTTCATTCTTATTGTTTTTTGTAGCAGTTTTTTTACAAGTCAGTGGCTTGCTAGACATTTCAGAGGGTCTAGAATCACCTATAAACCAGACCAGGTAAGGACGGCAGATTTCCTTCCCTAAAGGACATTAGTGAACCAGATGAGTTTTTACATGAATCTGATAGTTTCATGGTTACCATTACTGATACTAGCTTTTTATTCCAGATTTATTTAATTAACTGAATTTAAATTCCCCAGGTGGGATTTCGGGATGAGATTTGAACTCACATCTCCGGTTAACTACTCCAAGCCTCTGGATTACTCGTCCAATAACCACTATGCTACCGTTCCCAGTTCTGCTGCAGAGGACTCAGATGAGGACTTCGATGGTTACAGAAGAAGACTGATGGGTGTACACAACAAAATGCTTGGTGCATTGGGAAGCCTGCCAGAAAGCCAGCGTTCAATATCAAGGAGCATGGAGGAGTCTGGCATGGAACTGGTGGCCAGCTCCAGCAACCCACTTGTGGACCCAACCATGATGCAGCATCTGATGGCCGATGTCTCGGCTTCCACTGCAGCACAAGCAGCTTCCACCAAAAGTCTGAGTGCTGCAGTGGAAGCTCAGAGTGCTGCCATCATGGCTATGGATACCAGTGTTCAAAGGTGCTTGCAGGGTGTCACAGCAGTCCAGCAATCTGTCCTCCAACTGGTTACTCGGATTGCTAAGGCACCGCCCCGGGGGAGCGACAATGGCTCCATGGAGCACGAACCTGCTGTCCTCTCTCAGGATGTCCTCTCACCACTGCCACTCCACCAGTGTCCTTGCTGTTGCCTGTTAGCGAGCCAGCTCAGACTGCTGCTGCCCATGCTGAGACGGTGCAGTCTGAAGCTGCGCATTCTAGGCCCAGAGCTGCTCGAGGTCACCCTCCAAGGCCGTCTGCAGTGTCCCCCACTGAAAGTCAGCAGCCCCCCACCAGCCATTCTGCAGCCACTGGGGTAACACTGTGTAGGGGCACTAGGACAGGCAAAGGCACACAGAAGACAGGCACTAAGGGAATGCACAAGAGTGATTAGTTTAAGTTTGTATGCAATATGGCATGATTTAATTTATAAATTTGGTTTGGCATGTGTATTTTGTGTTTGGTTTTTATTTTTGCATTATGGCCAAGAGGGCAATGTGATGGTCAGTGACAGAAGGAAGGTAAGAACATAAGAAATAGGAGCAGGAGTAGGCCATTTGGCCCTTCGAACCTGCTCCACCTTTCAATAAGATCATGGCTGATCTTCTACCTCAACTCCATCTTGCCATACTATCCCCATATCCCTTAATTCCCTTAGTTCCCAAAAATTTATCGACCTCTGTCTTGAATATACTCAATGACTGAGCATCCACAGCTCTCTGGGTTAGGGAATTCCAAAGATTCACAACCCCCTTTGAGTGAAGACATTTCTCCTCATCTCAGTCATAAATAGCCGACCCCTTATTCTGAGACTGTGACCCCATGTTATAGACTCCCCAGCCAGGGGAAACATTTTCCCAGTGTTAACCCTGCCAAGCCCCTTAAGAATTTTATGTTTCAATTAGATCACCTCTCATTCTTCTAAACCCTAGGGAATATAGGCCTAGTCTACTCAATCTCTCCTCATATGGCAATCCCCTCCTCCCAGGAACCAGTCTAGTGAACCTTTGTTGCGCTCCCTCTAAGGCAAGTATGTCTTCCCTTAGGGAAGGAGACCAGAACTGTACACAGTACTCCAGGTGTGGCCTCACCAATACCCTGTATAATTGTAGTAAGACTTCTTTACTCTTATACTCTAATCCCTTTGTAACAAAAGCTAACAAACCATTTGCTTTCCTAGTTGCTTGCTGTACCTGCTTGTTAACTTTCTGTGATTCATTTACAAGGAGACCCAGGTCCCTCTGAATGCAAACATTTCCCAGTCTCTTGCCATTCAAAAAATATTCTGCTTTTTTGTTTTTCCTACCAAAGTGGATAACTTCACACTTCCCCACATTGTATTCCATTTGCCATGTTCTTGCCCACTCAGTCAACCTGTCTATATCTCTCTGCATCCTCCTCACAGATTACTTTCCCACCTAACTTTGTATCATCAGCAAACTTGGATACGTTACTCTCAGTCCCTTCGTCTAAGTCATTAATATAGATTGTGAATAACTGAGGCCCAGGCACTGATCCTTGCGTTACCCCATTAGTTACAGCCTGCCAAGCCGAAAAATTCCATTTATTCCTACTCTCTTGTTTTCTGTCCATTAACCAATCCTCAATCCGTGCTAATATATTACCCCCAATCCCATGAGTACTAATTTTGTGTAATAGCCTCTTGTGTTGCACCCTATCGAATGCCTTCTGAAAATCCAAATACACTACATCCACTGGTTCCCCTTATCCATCCTACTAGTTAGATCTTCAAAAAACTCTAACAGATTTGTCAAACACGATTTCCCTTTCATAAAACCATGTTGACTTTGCCTAATCATATTACGATCTTCTAAGTGCCCTGTTACCACGTCCTAACAATCGATTCTAGCATTTTGCCTACTACTGATGTCAGGCTAACTGACCTATAGTTCCCCGTTTTTTCTCTTCCTCCTTTCTTAAATAGCAGGGTTATGTTTGCTACATTCCAATCCTTGGGGACTGTTCTAGAATCTAGGGAATTCTGGAAGATTAATACCAGGGCATCCACTATCTCTGCAGCTACCTCTTTTAAAGCCCTAGGATGCAGATCGTCAGGTCCAGGGGATTTGTCGCCACTTAGTCCCATTAATTTCTCCAGTACTATGTCTGTACTTATACTGATTTCTTTCAATTCCTCATTCTCTCTAGACCCTTGGTTCCCCATTACTTCCAGAATGTTTTTTGTGTCTTCTACCGTGAAGACAAATACAAAGTATTTGTTTAATGTCTCTGCCATTTCCTTATTGCCCATTATAATTTCTCCTGTCTCTGCCTCTAATGGGCCCCCGTTTACTTTCACTAATCTCTTCCTATTTACATCCCTATAGAAACATTTACAATCTGTTTTTATGTCTCTTGCTAACTTACTCTATATTATTCTTACTCTTTCCGTATCAATTTCTTGGTCCTCCTTTGCTGAATTCTAAAATCCTCCCAATCCTCAGGCTTACTACACTTTTTGGCAACATTATTAGCCTCTTCCTTTGCTCTAATACTATCTTTAACTTCTCTTGTTAGCCACGGTTGGACCATTTTTCCTGTGGGGTTTTTGTGCCTTAAAGGAATGTATATTTGTTGTAAATTATGTTTTAATTCTTGAAATGCTAGCCATTGCTTGTCTACCATCATACCTTTTAATGTAGATTCCCAATCTACCTTGGCCAACTTGCCCCTCATACCTACGTAGTTTGCTTTGTTTAGATTTAAGACCCTAGTTTCGGACTTAACTAAATCGCTTTAAAACTCAATATAAAATTCTATCATATTATTGTCACTCTTCCCGAAAGGCCCCTTTACTACAAGGTTATTAATTAACCCTTTCTCATTGCACAATACTAGATCTAAAATAACCTGCTTCCTAGTTGGTTCCTCAACATACTGATCTAGAAAACTATCTTGTATACATTCCATTAACTCGTCCCCCACACTATTCCTGCAAATTTGGTTTGCCCAGTCTATATGTAGATTAAAGTCCCCCATGATTACTGTATTACCCTTGTTACATGCACCTCTAATTTCCTGATTTATACTCTGCCCTTCATTACAACTACTGTCTGGGGGCCTATAAACAACTCCCACCAATGTTTTCTGCCCCTTGCTGTTTCTTAGCTCCACCCAAACTGATTCTACTTCATGATTTTTCTGAGCTTAGATCCTTTCTCTCTACTGTCTTTATCCCATCCTTTATTATTAGGGCTACCCCTCCTCCTTTTCCATTCTGCCTATCTCTTCTAAAAGTTAAGTACCCTAGAATATATAGTTTCCAACCTTGGCCACTTTGCAACCACAGCCTTGATTTTGTAAATAGATGTGGGTTGGGAGCGGGTCAGGTGGTTTCCGGCTTCCAGTCCTGCCCCCAACTACATCCGGCCCACGGACATGATTTTACGCTGATTGACCTTGTTAAGCCCGCCCTGTGGGCTTGCCGGCCAATTAGGAGGAAGCCGGTCAGATGACGTCATTTGATGATGCATCATTTGATGATGCGTCATCTGCCGTTTTTTTTAAAGGGACCACGCACAATTTTTCTTTGACAGTTCATTTCTCAGTGACAGCATTGAGGTGCTGCAAACACTGATGATCACTGTACAAAGGTGAGCTCTTGCATCCAGGCTCTCCAGTAACTCCCTCCATAGGCTGGAACAGATGTCAGCTGCAGGTGAGGTTACAGAGGCGATCTGTCACTAGTGAGAGAGGTTCTGCCAATGAGGTGGGACTAGAAATTGATTTCAAAACTTTTTACCTACAGAAAAGTGTAAATACATTAAAAATGATTTTCCCAACATTTCCTTACCTCTGAAACTCACCAGTGCACCATTGGATCCTTCGCCTCACTTCTGCAGCTGTCATCAATGCAGAAACACTACAGCAGACTCACAACATGCCACACTTACCTGGCGTGGTGTCCGGACGTCGGGAACCCCAAGGCAGAAGCAACAAAATTGAAAAAGAGCCTGTTAACAAGTATCAAGTACCTGTTAACAGGCAGGTAAGTGGCTTTAATCCTCTTCCTGCTGCTAGGTGTCTGGTCCATACACAATTCGGGGACCCGACTCTTGGGAAAATTGTTTGGAGGCGGGTTCTCAATTAAAACAATTTTGACATTTGACGCGCCTCCAAACCCGTCCTCTCAGTGCTGATAAAATCGCCTCCTACGTCTCCGTAACGGCTATTAGATCAAACCTATTCATTTCTATCTGCGCTATTAATTCATCTATTTTATTGCGAATGCTTCACACATTCAGATATAATGCCTTTAGCTTTGACTTTTTTCTATTTTTCCCTGATGTCACTGATGCCTTATTACCTTTGTTACTCTCTCTCTCCCTTCCTGACCAAAAACTCTGCTCTGCTCTAGAGCCTTGACATTTCTCTTGCTGCTTTTAAATTTGCTCTTTCTGGAATCTTCCCAACCCACCCTTCATTAGTTTGAAGCCCTGTCTACTGCCCTAGTTATTCGATTTGCCAGGAGACTGGTCCCAGCCCAGTTTAAGTGGACCCCGTCCCAACGGCCCAGCTCCCACTTTCCCCAGTACTGGTGCCAGTGACCCATGAAGTGAAACCCCTACCTCCCACACCACTCTTTGAGCCTCGCATTTAACCTTCTAATCTGCTTATCCCTATGCCAATTGGCGCGTGGCTCAGGTAACAATCCAGAGATTATTACCTTTTGAGGTTCTGCTTCTATAAGGGGTGTGGAGCTGTTAGTGAATGAAGAATTGGGATTGAGGTTACAGGTATCACATTTGAATTAGTTCTTCATGTACAACCCGGGCAGAAAGGGGCTGTCTGGGTTGCAGCCTCCCTTTCTCTTCCGCCTCCTTCTCCTCCCTCTTCTAGCAGCTTGTCCTGTTCTGTGTGGCCTCTGCTCATTCTCCCAGTCATGCTCAATGCCAAGAGGAAGCCCTACTAGGCCATCCATGTCTGGCAGCAACTGGTTTGTGCAGAAGCCTTGAAGTAAGCAAAAATATTTCAGCACCTGCCACACCGCTCCCTGGAGACTTTTGAAACTTGAAACAACTATGGAAAGCACCAAAAATGTGTAGAATCATAGCAACAGCCAGAAGAAATCAACCAGCAACTAACCTGTAATAGTTGATGATACCCTAAAATAGCACTGGTGGCAGGGGTGGGGGGGTCCTTCATGCTGCTTAACACATATTCAGCTGAGCGAAGTTAAGAGAGGGTGTAGAGAGCGTGGAGCTACAAAATGGTGGTGCTGGCGTCAAATCCGTGTTACACGCTGATTAACGTCATGATCTGCCTGCTCTGCATACTTCCGGCGGCATTAAATGTGAGTTCACTAACCCCTTTACCAAGATGGCGTCCGGCGCACTTCACATCAGAATTGTGCGCTCGTGCCACGGGCACCACTTTGGAACCCTAAAGGCACTCGTAGCGCCCACAAAACGGGCACTACCGATCCCAATTTCTCGCCCTCTTCATCCTTGTTTATCATTGCAATATTTTACAAAAAATTATTTTACACTGTACACCAGATTAAGTTTGATGGATACAGTGTTATAGTCCTTAGCCCAGTTCATTCAATCTATTACATTTATGGAAAAGCGTTTACCTTCAGTATTAAGTATTGCGAATACCTTTAACCAGGTTTGCTGAAGGCATCTTACCAAATGTTATTTTCCTAAGTGGCTTTTGTAGTTTCAAAGATGTCAACGAAGTGGATTCATTGATATAATTATTTGTCACACCTGCTTTTGTTCTACAAGTTGTCCTGTACTCTGATTTCTCTTCAGATGATGTACATCTATTTTTGCCACGAAAGTCAGTAGATTGTGTATCTTCTGCCTCTTTGTGGCAGTTCTGAGTTAATGCATGCCGTCT
This sequence comes from Somniosus microcephalus, assembly GCF_052327205.1. NCBI lineage: Eukaryota > Metazoa > Chordata > Chondrichthyes > Squaliformes > Somniosidae > Somniosus > Somniosus microcephalus. The sequence goes on along the minus strand of NC_140989.1, from coordinate 242,464,599 downwards.
TGGGAAAATATATGAAATTCACTTGCTATTTGCTTTGCAGTGAATTATTTTTCAACATTTAAATACAAGAATATCTTAAGTTATTGTCCCATTCTGCAAGCTTGCTCAGCAAATAGCTGAAGATGATCATAATCCTATCTACTGTTCGCAGTATATGTTTGGAAAAATGTGCTCGTGTATTTGATGCACAGTTCCCATTCAGATTCTATTCTATGAATCTATGAATCTTTGAATCTATAAGTTATACTTAACTGTTGGAGGAATACACTTGAGGAATGTAAATTATGCAGCAAGAAAAGGGATAATTTGCACTGAATTATATTTAAGAAAAGCTAGAATATAGATACAGAATACACATTTATAAAGGGTTCTGTTCAAGGAATAGACAAAAAAAGTGCAATTACTGTCTACTAATGTTGGGTGACATGGACAACTTTATAGAAGCCTAATTAACTTTTTAGACCTGAAATAAAAATGGAAAATGCTGGAAACACTCATCATGTCAGGCAGCATCTGTGGAGAGAGAAACAGAGTTAACCTTTCCTACATTACAACAGTGAGAACCCTTCAAAAGTACTTAATTGGCTGTAAAGGGCTTTGGGATGTCCTGAGGTCATGAAAGGCGCTATATAAATGTAAGTCTTTTTTTCATTCATCGGAACTGGATGTTTCATTGACCTGAGACGTTGATTCTGTTTCTCTCTCCACAGATGCTGCCTGACCTGCTGAGTATTTCCAGCATTTTCTGGTTTTTTTTCAGATTTCCAGCATCTGCAGTATTTTGCTTTTATTTTAACTTTTTTGACCTGTTGTGAGATGTCAGTTAATATAATTTACTTCTTTGTTTTCTTTTCATTTGCTTACAGCCTTTAAGTGGCAGCACCATCTAAAGCGAGAGGTTGAAATCTGTTGTTGTTTGATATTTGCTCATATTAAATGTGCTGCTGAAGTGTGGAGCAAATAACGACTGGGGGTAAAATGCAAGACTGTGATATTACTGGTGATTCTCATTGTTCTGAATGATATCTTTCCTGTACATACTCATTGGGATGTGCTTTCCCAATTAACCTAATCATAGAAACTGCCCAATAGTTCAACTGCCATTAAACACTGTCCTACCTGCACAATAATGGAATATTTTGATTACCAATCAGATCCAGCTTTGTGTACCAGGGATTACAAATCCCAGAATAATGTTAGTTTGATGGTTTTAGCAAGTGTTTTATTTTAATATTTGTGTCCTTTCACTTTTTTTTAAAAAATGAGTAAAAGTCTAACAATCAAAATGAGAGAAAGCATTAAGATAAGCTAGCATTTGGGATTGGTAATTACTGGAAATGAAGAGTGGTGATGTCATTCAGTTCTGGGTTGTGTAAACACAGCAGGGGGAAAAATTGGGTGGTGCCCCTTTTGGGGTACTATTAGCGTCCCGAAAAAGGTAGTGCCTCTCCGTCGGAAATTCATTAGTAGCACCCCAGGCAGGAGGCAGGGTGTTACTGGAAGTGCTCCACCTCCTTCTTGGGGCGCTACAACTGAAGATCGTGGCGCTACATGCAACAGCGCCACGTGCGTTGGCCAATAGCGCCGCGTCATTGCAGGCCTCCCTCCCCTGATTAAAGGGGAGGGCCCTAGCGGTACGTGCACTGGGGCCCTGCTAGATCACCAGGGAGCGGGGTGCCGGAAAAACAGCCCAGCACTCGAGGAACGCTGGGCTGAGCGATTGCGACCGGCACCCCGAGAAAGAAAGGGAAGGGTGCTGGCAGTCGGACAAAAAAAAGTCCGCCCGACACCTGCCCTTTTAAAAACGACCCCTGACCCTGTCGGACATACCGTCCGGCGATAGGTCAGGACGCGCAAGCGGGGTGCTGTGCACAATGATGACGTCATTGCCAGCAGCGCAGCGCCGTGGGGCGCTACCGGCTGCCGTCGCTGCTAACCTCCCGCTGAATTTGGCAAGCGGCATTAGCGGTGCCGCGCCCGGGCGCGAGGGGATTTGCGACCCATTAGCAAATCAACCCAATTTCTCCCCCAGCAGTGCCTAAAGTTGTTTGAACTGTTGTGCAGACACTTTCTTTCAGCTAGTTAATAAAAAAATATAATCCCCATGGGTGTGTGCAGAGAGACTTAAATGAAGTAATTCATATGAAGTTTCATGGCCTGTGGAAATGGACGGCTGGTCTATTTAGCACAACGACAACAAAATTTGTAGAAGCAAAGGCTGCACGTTGTGAACTGTTGCGACACTGCTGTCACCTCTGTCTTTGAATGCCGTGGGATGGAAATGACCTCTCTCTCTGAGCCTGAGCGGCCTCAAACATAATTCCTGGGGAGCTCGAGTTCCCAGCTCAAAATGGATATAGCTTCGCACCAGTTGTCAGTCTCATTCAGAGATGATGTAAGGTTGTTTTGGTTGGGAACTGGAAGGCTTCCATTCATAGAGAGGGGAGTGTCCTGAGGCATATTGTTTGCACAGCGTACAGGGGCCTTTACCCTTTTCCTATACCTGATTGGTGCAAAAAAATGTAACAAAGTTCCAAAATCTAGCACGGTAATCCCTTAGCCTCAAGTGTAATAATATTTCTGACCCCCCCACCAAAAGAGAATCAACTCATAGACTGAGTAACACTGTGGGGGACTCAGAACTGTGACGTCTACAAAACCAGTATATGCACCTAAAAGGCAAAGGCTCCACTTTGTGTAGGTAAGTAAACATGGTCAATAAACGAGGTAACAGACAGTTCTAGCTTAAAAAAAACGCTTATACAAAGGCAAGGCAAAGTGAAAATCCAGCTGAGTGGGAGAGCGATGAAAAGCAACAAACAGATGCAAAGAAAATAATAGGAGGTGCAAAGAAGGAGTAGGAAACTTGCAAGGGTTATCAAAGCTAACAGCAAACATGTTTATAAAATAATTAAGAGAAAAAGAGGGGTAGAGGGGAATGTGGCCACGAAAGGCAGATGCAGACAAAACTAGAATGAATAATAAGGAAATGGCAAACTTGTTAAATGAACACTATGGGGGTAATTTTAACCCCCAAAAATGGGGTCAGGTGAGATGCGATAATTTATTTAAATCTCAAACCCAACCCCAACCTGCCTCCAACCCTCCCACTTCTGTGATTAACGGAGGCGGGACAAGGGGAGAGCAGCCAACCTGCTCCCAGGAGGCTGGTTGGCCTTTTAAATATTATAATGAGGCTGGGAGCCTCACATTTAACCAGCTTTACATGTTTAACCCTGGCCAGTAGGGTTTCCCAGGCCTCTGGGAAACCCGGCAGCTCAAGGGAGGCGAGGACTCCTTCGGGGAAAAGGTAAGTGGCTTTACAGCACTGCTTGTGGGCCATAAGGAGCAGGGGTGCTTCCCCCAGCCCTCCCCCCGCCCCCCGGCAACCCAAGCATACCTGCTTCCCTTGCATCGCACCCACCACCCCCCCCAACCACCACCACCAGGTACGGGGATCGGAGCCCCCCCCACCATCCACCCCACCAGGCACGGGGATCGGAGCGCCCCCCCTGGACCCCACCAGGCACGGGGATCGGAGCGCCCCCCCCCAACCAGGTATGGGGATCGGAGCCCCCCCTCCCCCCTCCACCCCACCAGGCATGGGGATCGGAGCGCCCCCACCCCACCCCACCAGGCACGGGGATCGGAGCGCCCCACCCCCACCCCACCAGGCACGGGGATCGGCGCCCCCCCCCCACACCAGGTACGGGGATCGGAGCCCCACCCCCCACCAGGCACAGGGATCGGAGCCCCCCCCCCACCAGGCACGGGGATCAGAGCGCCCCCTCCCCCACCAGGTACGGGGATCGGAGCCCCCCCCGCACCAGGCACGGAGATCGGAGCGCCCCACCCCCACCCCACCAGGTACGGGGATCGGAGCCCCCCCGCCGCCACCAGGTACGGGGATCGGAGCACCTCCCCCACCCCCCGGCCACCCAAGCATACCTGCTTCCCTGGCATTTCCAGCATGTGGGGAAATCCAGACCTCGAGCTTTCCTATCCAAAAGTCCACCCTGCTCAGAAACCTGCCCCTGTCAATACTGGGGTCAATGTATCCATTTTCACAGTGGAGGATTTAATACCAGCAGTACAAAGGAAACTAAAAATAAATCAAAGGGAGGAACATAGTGTATTGAATGGATGGAACTTTCAACTTTGATGAGGAGATAAAACAAGCAATAACAGATTGGCCATCCGTTGTGCACTCCTCCCGATTTTCCTTTCCAGTGAAGTTGAAAGTTCCGTCCAATATCATTTTTTTTAAATGGTACTGGAGAAAATTATGCGATTTAAGATAGTGGAATCCGTTGTGTCCGTGTATAATAAGACACAGACTGCAGGAGAACGGTACAACAGGTGTTTACTCAACGTGGCTCACCCTGGAACTGATCTGTACAGATTACTACTCAGTGCTATATACAGGTGTGGTCACTGCCGGTACTGCAGTATACATCAGCTGTAAAAGATAGTTCCCCCCTTAAAGGTATATACATTACAATTCCTCCCCTTTTAGATTAACAGTACCATAACACTCATTTAACAATAAAATATCAAACTAATTACAATTACCACTTTTAACATGCAACATTAGCTGAAAATAGTCTATTTATATATTCAGTCTTTGGGGAGGCTTCCTGATCCTTTCTGGATAGTGCCTTTCCCGAGTGTCTTGCTCTTGGTGCGGAGGCGAATCTGGCCCCCTGTCGTCGGTTGGTTCATCAGCTTCCGATGCTATTGTTTCTGGGGTAGATGCGACCTGTAAGTCGGGTTCATCACCAGGTACGTATGGGCGCGGCATGGGGTTGACTTGTTCCTGTGACTCTAGGATCTGGTCAGCATGGCGTCTCACGATGCTCTCCCCAACGTCCACTGTGTACATTAGTGGGCCCTGCCGTGTGCATATCGTTCCTGGCTGCCATTTTTCTGTTCGGTAGTCGCGGGCCAAGACTGGTTGCCCTACATTGAATCTCCTTGTTGGCTTCTCATGGATGTGCTGGAATTGCTTACTCTCAACATCTCTTCGTACATTTGGTCTGAGCAAATCCAGGCGAGATCTTAACCTTCGGTTAAAGAACATCATGGCTGGGGCCTGGTTGGTGACTGCATGTGTCGCATTCCGGTAGGCGAACAGGAAATTGTCCACCTTGTGCTGCAGCGGAATGTTGTCATTGTACATAGCCTTTATTGCCTTCTTAAAGGTTTGTACGAACCTCTCAGCCAATCCATTTGTGGCTGGATGATACGGGGCGGATGTGTAATGCCTTACCCCATTCTTTTTCAAGAATCTCCGGAAATCTTCGGACACAAACTGTGGTCCGTTGTCGGAGCAAATCTGTTCTGGCAAGCCATTCCTGGCAAAAATGGTCTGTAGGACTGCAATAGTTTTCTCCGTGGTGGTGGAGGACATTTTGATGACCTCAGGCCATTTCGAGTGCGCATCCACGGCTATTAAAAACATTGAGTCCATGAATGGACCAGCAAAATCAATATGCACCCGTTGCCATGGAGATGAGGGCCACTCCCATGGGTGTAGAGGGGCCTGGGGTGGTGCATTTTGGACTTTCTGGCATCCTGAGCAGCTCTTGGTCAGGTCCTCGATTTGTTTATCGATTCCCGGCCACCACACATAAGCCCTGGCTAGGCTTTTCATTTTTACCCCTCCCAGATGACCCTCATGAAGCTCATTGAGCACTCTATCCTTTAACTTGGGTGGAATTACCACTCAGGAGCCACACATCAAGGTCCCCCGGCACACTGACAGCTGTTCTCTCCTTGTCGAGAATGCTGGCAACAGTGAGTCGCCATGTGCTGGCCATCCCTTCACCGTCAAATCATATACCCGAGACAGTGTCGGGTCATTTCGGGTTTCCTTTTCGATACAAACGTTAGTTACAGGTAGGTATTCAACTATAGTCGAATGGAATATTTCGACAGGATCCACTGCTGGTGCTTCCTCCGTAGTAGGCAGTGGCAGGCGTGATAGCCCATCAGCATTTCCATGCTGTTTCGTGCCCTTATATTCAATCTCATAGTGGTGCGCCCCCAGAAAAAGTGACCATCTTTGTAGTCGTTGCGCAGTCATCACTGGAACGCCCTTCTTCGGAATAAAAATGGAGACAAGAGGTTGGTGATCAGTCAGCAAGGTGAATTTCTGCCCGTGCAGATAGTGATTGAACTTTTTCACTCCCCACACTAGGATGAGGGCTTCCCTGTCAATCTGGGCGTAGTTACGCTCAGCTGAGGTTAGTGATCGTGACGCAAAGGCTATTGGCCTCTCTGAGCCGTCCGAGAATTTGTGCGACAGCACCGCTCCAATGCCGTAGGGTGACGCATCACATGCCAACCGAATTGGTAATGCTGGGTTGTAATGGGCCAATACCTCTTTCGATGTGATTAGTGTTTTGCTCTTCTGGAAAGCTCGTCTACATTCGTCACTCCACTTCCATGGCACCCCAGTTTGCAGTAGGGTGTTCAGTGGGTGTAGTATTGTAGACAAATTTGGCAAGAACTTATAATAGTAGTTTACCAGCCCGAGGAACGACCTCAGTTGTGACACATTTTCCGGTGCTGGAACCTTGACTACTGCCTCAATCTTCTCTGGGGACTTATGTAACCCCTCTTTATCGATAACGTGGCCACAATAGGAGATCTGTTTTCTAAAAAACTCGCATTTGGGGCGATTAGCTCGGAGCCCATATTCCTGCAATCTAGCGAGCACCTGCTCCAGGTTGGCAAGGTGATCACTGTCATTTTCGCCCGTGACCAGGATGTCGTCCAAATAACACTGGGTCCCTGGGATCCCTTGCAGGACTCGTTCCATTGCCCTCTGCCAAATAGCCGGAGCTGATGCTACCCCGAATACCAGCCGGTTGTATTGGTAGAGACCTTTATGGGTGTTGATTGTGAGGTATTTTTTTGATGCTTCTTCTACCTCCATTTGCAGATACGCCTGGGCCAGATCAATCTTAGTGAAGCGTTTCCCACCAGATAGCGAGGTGAAAATATCTTCAATCCGTGGAAGTGGATATTGTACGGTGTGAAGGACTGGGTTCAATGTTACCTTAAAGTCCCCACAGATGCGAACCTTCCTTGGTTCCCCAGGCGTGCTGCTCAACGACTTTTTCATCACAGGGACGAAGGGTGCAGCCCACTCGCTCCAGTCTACCTTGGACAGTACACCTGAACGTTCCAGACTCTCCAGCTCTGCTTCGACAGCTGGGCGGATCGCATAAGGTACCGGTCTGGCCTTAAAAAATTTTGGGCTTGCGTTTTCTTCAATTTTAATCGTCGCTGTCATGCCTTTTAGTGTTCCGAGTCCTTGCTGGAACACTCCTTTCGCGTCAGTTAGGATCTTTGACAGTCGCCCAGGTGTGACGTCGTCATCCATTTTGTCAGCCACAGTCTGTGCCTGTATGGAATGCCAATCCAGTTGTATTTTCCGGATCCATTCACGTCCCAGTAATGGTGGTCCTCCATCTTGCAATACATACAGGTCTAGTTTTGGTGTTTCCTTACCGTTATATATAACGGTCACCCTTATTTTTCCTTTGGGGTAGACTTTTTGCCCCGTGTACGTCTTCAAAATAATTTTTGTGTCTCTCAAGGGTATGTGTGAGAATAGCCGCTCGTAGTCCCGTTGGTTTATGACTGTTAGGGCTGATCCTGTGTCCAATTCCATCTTTACCTGGACTCCTGCTATCTTGAGAGTGACCCAAATGGTTCGGTGATCCTCCGTTGTGATCACATTATGTAGTTTCAGACAACTCAGTTCCCTGCTTTCGGAATCGTTATCACTCTTTTGTTCGTCTGAACTATTCTCCGTCATCTTATGTACCTTCTTGTACTTTCCTTTGGTGGGTTTCTTATTGCTGATTTTCTTTCCCGACCTGCAGACTCGTGCTATGTGTCCTACTTTTCCACACTGTCTGCACACTTTGTCTTTGAACCAGTAATCATTCTGGTCATGTGTTGTTCTGCCGCAGCGATAGCACTTCTCTGTTCCATATGACATTTCGTTTGTGCCATATTCTTGCGGTCTCTGTTGTATCTCTGCATCGCCCCGTGCTGCTGCTTCATATGATACCGCAATGCTGAAAGCCTTTTCCAGCGTAAGGTCCTTTTCAGATAAAAGCTGTTTCTGGGTTCCTTCACTTTGAAGCCCACACACAAACTTGTCCCTTAAGGTATCTGCCAGTCCCGCTCCAAACTGGCAGTGTTTCGATAGTTTGCACAGTTCTGTTAAATAATCAGCATTGCTTTCATCCTTATGCTGGTTCCGTTTGTGAAACTTGAATCTTTCTGCTATCAGCAGCGGTGTGGGGTTTAAATGTTCCTGTAGTATCGTTACTATGTCTTCAAAACTCTTTTCCATTGGCTTTGTTGGGGTTACTAGATTTCGTAATAAACCATACGTCTTTGCACCCATTAAATTTAACAATACCGACGCTTTCTTGTCATCTGACACCTCATTTGCCTTGCAGTATACCTCTATTCGTTCGACATATGTAGTCCAATCTTCGACTTCATTGTCAAATGCGGTGATACTGCCACTCTTCGGCATTTTGGGTGTGGTTTAAAATGGCGTCTCCCAATGGCTTAAAATGGCATCTCCCGCGCTTTCCTTCCTCCCCCACTGCTGCCAACGCCGCTCCCGGCGGTTCTCGTGGCAATGGCGGTGCCCTGTAGGTTTTGCGCGCTTCTCCTGCGCTGCTGCCAACGCCACTCTCGGCGGTCCTCGTGGCAATGGCAGCGCCTCGCGAGTTTCTGCGCATCTCTCTCTCCCTCTCTTCGACGCTGCTCGGCCCCTGAACACCGGCTGGGCCCTGTGCGCTCTGCCCTCTCTCTCTCCCCCATCGACACTGCTTGGCCCTTTGCTGTGCCGCTCGGTCGGGCTCTAGCCCGCCGCTGTCCGGGAAGGGTCTGCGCACTACCTGTTGCCAGCCCGTTTCGCTGGACCACCTCGACTGGAAAGCCAAGCCTGGCTCTCAACAGCCTCCCCCGCAATTCTCGAGTCTTTGCTGGATGACTGGGCGGTTGCCCGTGGTCGGCGCCCGAGTCTCTGGCCTTGACCTCCAATCCACTGATCTCCAGGAATGAATCCCCGGGAGGTGATGCAGAGTTGCAGGTAGGTTCGAACTTGCCTTGTCGCCAATGTTGTGTCCGTGTATAATAAGACACAGACTGCAGGAGAACGGTACAACAGGTGTTTACTCAACGTGGCTCACCCTGGAACTGATCTGTACAGATTACTACTCAGTGCTATATACAGGTGTGGTCACTGCCGGTACTGCAGTATACATGAGATGCAAAAGATAGTTTCCCCCTTAAAGGTATATACATTACAGAATCTATCATCAGAGGCAGTCTGAGTGACCACTTGGACAGATACTGGTTGATCAAAGAGAGTAAGCATGGATATGTGAAGATTAGGTCAAGTCTGACTGATGTAGTTGCATTATTTTAATGAAGTCACTGGTATGGTGGATTGGCGAGTGTCTATGGATGTTGTCTATATGGAATTTCAGAAGGCATTTGATAAGGTTCTGCGCAAGAGATTATCAAAAATTAAAAACACAAAATTGGAAGTAACCTTATCGCAAGTTGGAAATTGGTTGGGAGGTTGGAGACAGAGCAGGGATAAAGAGAATGTTCTTTGATTGATAATATGTGATGAGTGGTGTTCCCCAGGGATCTGTACTGGGGCCTCAGCTTTTCATTATATAAAACAATGACATGAATGAAGGAATAGAGAGATGTATATCTAAGTTTGCTATGACACTAAGGCCGTAATTTTGCCGGTGCTCAGAGTGCGGGTTTAGAAGCGAGACCACTGTCAACCTGCCTCCAGTCAATCTTCCCAAGTGTCGGGTCCCCGATTTGCACATGGACCCGACACCTAGCAGCAGGAAGAGGATTAAAGCCACTTACCTGCCGGTTAACAGGTAGTTGAGAGTTGTTAACAGGCTCTTTTTCAATTTTGCCGCTTCTGCCTTGGGGTTCCCGACGTCCGGACACCACGCCAGGTAAGTGTGGCATGTTGTGAGTCTGCTGTAATGTTTCTGCATTGATGACTGCTGCAGAAGTGGTGTCAAGGATCCAATGGTGCACTGGTGAGTTTCAGAGGTAAGAAAATGTTGGGGAAATCATTTTTAATGCATTTACACTTTTCTGCAGGTAACAAGTTTTGAATTGGATGTCTAGTCCCACCTCATTGGGAGAACCTCTCTCACCAGTAACAGATCACTTCTGTAACCTCACCTGCAGCTGCCATATGTTCTAGCCTATGGAGGGATCACTGGAGAACCTGGGTGCAAGAGCTCACCTTTGTGCAGTGATTGTCAGTGTTTGCAGCACCTCAATGCTATCAAACACTGAGAAATGAGCTGTCAAAAAAAAATTGTGCATGGTCCCTTTAAGAAAACCGGCAGATGACACGTCATCAAATGACGTCATCTGACGGCTTCCTCTTAATTGGCTGGCTTAACAAGGTCAATCAAGGGAAAATGACGTCCGTGAGCCGGATGCAGTTGGGGACGGGACTGGAACCCGGAAACCAGCTGATCCGCTCCCAAGCCGCATCCATTTACAAAATCGCGGCCTAGGTTGGGAGGCACAATAAGTTGTGTAGGTGGGAGCAAGGAGTTGCAAAGGGACACAGAGTGATTAATTGAGAGGGTAAAACTATGGCAGATGGAGTTCAATGTGAGAAGTGTAAGGTCATCCACTTTGAATCTGAGAAATATGGATCAGAATATTTTCTTAATGGTGAGAGACTAGCGGCTGTGGAGGAGCAATGGAATTTAGGTGTCCATGTACAGAAATCACTTCATCTCAAAGGGTCTGATTTCAAAAGTAAGGAAGCTATGCTTCGGTTATAAAGATTCTTGGTCAGACCCAATCTGGAGTACTGCGTTCTGTTTATGAACCCCCACACCTCAGGAAAGATATATTGGCCTTGGAGGGTGTACAACACCAGAAAATAAACCAGGGCTTAAAGGGTTAAATTATGAGGACTGGTTGCATAAGCTTGGTTTGTATTCCTTTGAGTTTAGAAGGTTGAAGGGTGATCTAATCGAGGTCTTTGAAATGAAAAACATATTTATTAGGGTAGACACAGAGAAGCTATTTCCTCTGATGGGGTAATCCAGAACAAAAGGGTTTAATCTTAAAATTGGAGCTACTGAAATCAGGATGCATTTTTTTCCACACACACGGGAGTGAAACTTTCTCCCCAAAAGGTTGTGGATGCTGGGTCAAATAACGGAGATCGATAGATTTTTGTTTGGTAAGTGTATCAAAGGAAACGGTTTAAACGGCTGGTAAATGGAGCTGAGGAACAGATCCGCCATGATCTAATTGAATGGCATAACAGGCTTAAGGGGCTGAATGGCCTACTGCTGTTCCTGTGTTCCTTTGGTCAAAGTGGCCCAGTATATTTAATGTCTGATTTGTTCCTAATATGATCACAGAATTTTACAGCACGGAAGGAGGCCATTTGTGCCATCGTACTTGTTCCCACAGGTGAGCAGTCCCATTACAGAACAGGTGTATTAGTGTCAAGTGCTCAGAGCATTACTTAAGTTCTAGTTTTTGATAAAGAACCATCTTACCATGGAACCATGGCTCCAGGGTGAACAAGGCTGGGAACTCAACATCCAGGGGTATTCAATATTCAGGAAAGATAGGCAAAAGGGAAAAGGAGGTGGGGTAGCATTGCTGGTTAAAGAGGGGATTAACACAATTGAAAGGAAGGATATTAGCTCTGATGATGTGGAATCTGTATGGGTAGAACTGAGAAATACCAAGGGGCAGAAAACGTTAGTGGGAGTGGTATACAGACCTCCAAACAGTAATGCGGAGGTTGGGGGTGGCATTAAATGGGAAATTAGAGATGCGTGCAATAAGGGCACAGCAGTTATCATGGGTCACTTTAATCTACATATAGATTGGGCTAACCAAATTAGTAATAATACTGTGGAGGAGGAATTCCTGGAGTGTATACGGGATGGTTTCCTGGACCAACATGTCAAGGAACCAACTGGAGATCAGGCCATCTTAGACTGGGTATTATGTAATGAGAAAGGATTAATTAGCAATCTTGTTGTGCGAGGCCCCTTGGGTCGGAGCGATCATAATATGATAGAATTCTTCATTAAGATGGAGAGTGAAGTAGTTGACGCAGAGACTACGGTCCTGAATTTAAATAAAGGAAACTACGATGGTATGAAGCGTGAGTTGGGTAAGATTGATTGGGGAATGTTACTCAAAGGGTTGACGGTGGATAGGCAATGGCAAACATTCAAAGATCGCATGGATGAACTGCAGAATTTGTTCATCCCTGTTTGGCATAAAAATAAAACAAAAAAGGTGACTCAACCGTGGCTAACAAGGGAGGACATATAAATTGGCCAGAAAAAGCAGTAAACCTGAGGATTGGGAGCAGTTTAGGATTCAGCAAAGGAGGACAAAGTGATTAATTAAGAGGGGAAAAATAGAGTATGAGAGTAAGCTTGCAGGTAACATAAAAACTGACTGTAAAAGCTTTTATACATATGTGAAGAGAAAACGATTGGTGAAGTCAAGCGTAGGTCCCTTGCAGTCAGAATCAGGGGAATTTATAATGGGGAACAAAGAAATGGCAGACCAATTAAATACATACTTTGGTTCTGTCTTCACAAAGGAGGACACAAATAACCTCCCAGAGATGTCGGGGAACATAGGTCTAATGAGAGGGAGGAACTGAATGAAATCAGTATTTGTAGGGAAATGGATGGGATTCAAGGCTGATAAATCCCCAGGGCCTGATAATCTACATCCAAGGGTACTCAAGGAAGTGGCCCAAGAAATAGTAGATGCATTGCTGGTCATCTTCCAAAATTCTATAGAGTCTGGAACAGTTCCCATGGATTGGAGGGTAACTAATGTTATCCCACTATTCAAAAAAGGTGGTAGAGAGAAAACGGGGAATTATAGACCAGTAAGCCTGACATCGGTAGTGGGGAAACTGCTAGAGTCCATTATAAAAGATGTAATAGCAGAGCACTTGGAAAACAGTGACAGGATCGGACAAAGTCAGCAAGGATTTACAATAGGTAAATCATACTTGGCTAATCTACTGGAATTTTTTGAGGATGTAACTGGTAGAATAGATAAGGGAGAACCAGTGGATGTGGTGTATTTGGACTGTCAGAAGGCTTTCGATAAGGTCCCACATAAGAGATTAGTGTGTAAAGTTAAGGCACATGGGATTGGGGGCAAGGTACTGACTTGGATAGAGAACTGGTTGGCAGACAGAAAGCAAAGAGTTGGAATAAACGGGTCGTTCTCCGAGTGGCAGGCAGTGACTAGTGGGGTGCCGCAGGGATCGGTCCTAGGACCCCAGCTATTCACAATATATAGAAATGATCTAGACGAGGGAACTAGATGTAATATCTCCAAGTTTGCAGACGACACAAAGCTGGGTGGCGTGTGTGTTGTGAGGAGGATGCCGAGAAACTCCAGTATGATTTGGACAGGTTGGGTGATTGGGCAGAAGCATGGCAGATGCAGTATATTGTGGATAAATGCGAGGTTATCCACTTTGGTGGCAAAAACAGGAAGGTAGATTATTATCTGAATGGCAATAGATTGGGAGAAGGGGAAGTGCAATGAGACCTGGGTGTCCTTGTGCACCAGTTGCTGAAGGTAAGCATGCAGGTGCAGCAGGCGGTTAAGAAGGCAAATGGTATGTTGGCCTTCGTAGCGAGAGGGTTCGAGTACAAGAACAAGGATGTCTTGCTGCAGTTGTACAGGGCCTTGGTGAGGCCAGATCTGGAGTATTGTGTGCAGTTTTGGTCGCCTTATCTGAGGAAGGATGTTCTTGCCATGGAGGGAGTGCAGTGAAGATTCACCAGACTGATACCTGGTGTTAGAGCCGTGTATCTTGATGTTGTGTCCTTCAATAATTAGACAAGAGACTGCAGGGAACGATCAACAAGTGTTTACTGAATGAGGGTTACTCTAGAACTAACTATACAGATCCCTACTCAGGGTTTATATACAGGTGTGGTCACTACCGGTACTACAGTATACAAGAGCTGTAAAAAGTAGTTCTCTCCCTTAAAGGTACATACATTACAATTCCTCCCCTTTTAGATTAACAGTACCATAACACTCATTTAACAATTAAATATCAACTAATTACAATTAACACTTTTAACATGCAACATTAGCTGAAAATAGTCTATTTATAAATTCAGTCTTTGGGGAGGCTTCCTGATCCTTTCTGGATAGTGCCTTTCCTGAGTGTCTTGCTCTTGGTGCGGAGGTGATTCTGGCCCCCTGTCGTCGGTTGGTTCATCCGCTTCCGATGCTACTGTTTCTGGGGTAGATGCTACCTGTACATCGGGTTCATCACCAGGTACGTATGGGCGAGACATGGGGTTGACTCGTTCCTGTGACTCTAGGATCTGGTCAACATGGCGTCTCACAATGTTCTCCCCAACATCCACTGTGTACATTAGTGGCCCCTGCCGTGTGCATATCGTTCCTGGTTGCCATTTCTCTGTTCGGTAGTCGCGGGCCAAGACTGGTTGCCCTACATTGAAGCTCCTTGTCGGCTTCTCATTGATGTGCTGGAATTGCTTATTCTCAACATCTCTTCGTACAATTGGTCTGAGCAAATCCAGACGAGATCTCAACCTTCGGTTAAAGAACATCATGGCCGGGGCCTGGTTGGTGACTGCATGTGTCGCATTTCTGTAGGCTAACAGGAAATTGTCCACCTTATGCTGCAGTGGAATGTTGTCATTGCACATGGCCTTTACTGCTTTTTTAAAGGTTTGTACGAACCTCTCAGCAATCCATTTGTGGCTGGATGATACGGGGTGGATGTGTAATGCCTTACCCCATTCCTTTTCATAAATCTTCGAAACTCTTTGGACACAAACTGTGGTCCGTTATCAGAGCAAATCTGCTCTGGCAAGCCATTCCTGGCAAAAATGGTCCGTAGGACTGCAATAGTTTTCTCCGTGGTGGTGGAGGACATTTTGATCACCTCAGGCCATTTCGAGTGCGCATCCACGGCTGTTAAAAACATTGAGTCCATGAATGGACTAGCAAAATCAAGATGCATCCGTTGCCATGGAGATGAGGGCCACTCCCATGGGTGTAGAGGGGCAAGTGGTGGTGCATTTTGGACCTTCTGGCATCCTGAGCAGCTCTTTGTCAGGTCCTCGATTTGGTGATCGATCCCCGGCCACCACACATAAGCCCTAGCAAGGCTTTTCATTTTCACCCCTCCCAGATGACCTTCGTGAAGCTCATTGAGCACTCTCTCCCTTAACTTGGGTGGAATTACCACTCGGGATCCACACATCAAGGTCCCCTGGCATACTGACAGCTGTTCTCTTCTGGATGAGAATGCTGGCAACAGTGAGTCGCCATGTGCTGGCCATCCCTTGACTGTCAAATCATATACCCGAGACAGTGTCGGGTCATTTCAGGTCTCCTTCTCTATGCCAGCGTTAGTTACTGGCAAGCATTCAATTATAGTCGAATGAAATATTTCAACAGGATCCACTGCTGGTGCTTCCTCCGCAGTAGGCAGTGGCAGGCGTGATAGCCCATCAGAGTTTCCATGCTGTTTCGTGCCCTTATACTCAATTTCATATTGATGCACCCCTAGAAAAAGGGACCATCTTTGTAGCCATTGCGCAGTCATCACCGGAACGCCCTTCTTTGGATTAAAGATGGAGGCAAGTGGTTGGTGGTCAGTCAGCAAGGTGAACTTCTGCCCGTGCAGATAGTGATTGAACTTTTTCACTCCCCACACTAGGCTGAGGGCCACCCTGTCAATCTGGGCATAGTTACGCTCGGCTGAGGTTAGTGACCGAGACGCAAAGGCTACTGGCCTCTCCGAGCCGTCCGAGAATTTGTGCGACAGCACCGCTCCAATGCCATAGGGTGGTAGGTCCATGGAATATGCTGCCCCAAAAAGCTGTAGAAGCTACATCATTACATAAATTTAAAACAGAAATAGACAGTTTCCGAGAAGTAACGGGAATTATGGGTTACGGGGAGCGGGCAGGAATTTGGACATGAGTCTAGGTTCAGATCGGTCATGGCCCTGTGGGTAGCGGAGCGGACCCAGGGGCCGTGTAGCCTGATCCTGCTCCTATTTCGTGTGTCTAATTCTGTTAGATTCAGGAGATGGTTCTGTGATAGTGGATTGGCAGTTAGGATCAGATCAGCCATGATCTTATTGAATGGCGGAGCAGGCTCGAGGGGCCGATTGGCCTACTCCTGCTCCTATTTCTTAAGTTCTTATGCATCACATGCCAACCGAATTGGTAGTGCTGGGTTGAAATGAGCCAACACCTCTTTTGATGTGATCAATGCTTTGCTCTCCTGGAAAGCTTGTTTACATTCGTCACTCCACTTCCATGGTACCCCCGTTTGCAGTAGGGTGTTCAGTGGGTGTAGTGCTTTAGACAAATTCGGCAAGAACTTATGGTAGTAGTTCACCAGCCCGAGGAACGACCTCAGTTGTGACACATTTTCCGGTGCTGGAACCTTGACTACTGCCTCAATCTTTTCAGGGGACTTATGTAACCCCTCTTTGTCAATAATGTGGCCACAATACGAGATCTGCTTCTGGAAAAACTCGCATTTGTGGCGATTTGCTCGGAGCCCATATTCCTTCAATCTAGTGAGCACCTGCTCCAGGTTGGCGAGGTGCTCACTCTCATTTTCGCCCGTGACCAGGATGTCGTTCAAATAACACTGGGTCCCTGGAATCCCTTGCAGGACTTGATCCATTTCCCTTTGCCAAATAGCCGGAGCTGATGCTACCCCGAACACCAGCCGGTTGTATTGGTAGAGACCTTTATGAGTGTTGATCGTGAGGTACTGTTTCGAGGCTTCTTCTACCTCCATTTGCAGGTACGCCTGGGCCAGATCAATCTTAGTGAAGCGTTTCCCTCCAGATAGCGAGGCGAAAATATCTTCAATCCGCGGAAGCGGATATTGTACAGTGTGAAGGATTGGGTTCACTGTCACCTTAAAGTCCCCACAGATGTGAACCTTCTTTGGTTCCCCAGGTGTATTACTCAACGACCTCTTCATTACAGGAACGATGGGTGTAGCCCACTCGCTCCTGTCCACTTTGGACAGTACACCTGAATGTTCCAAACCTTCCAGCTCTGCTTCGACGGCTGGGCGGATCGCATAAGGTACCGGTCTGGCCTTAAAAAAACTTTGGGCTTGCATTTTCCTCTATTTTGATCGTTGCTGTTATGCCTTTTAGTGTTCCGAGTCCCTGCTGGAACAGTTCTTGTGCATCAGTTAGCATTTTTGACAGTCGTCCAGGTGTCACGTTGTCATCCTTTTTGGCATCTACAGTCAGTGCTTGTATGGAATGCCAATCTAGCTGTATCTTCCGGATCCATTCACGTCCTAGTAGTGGTGGTCCTCCATCTGGCAATACATATAGGTCCATTTTTGGTGTTTCCTTGCCGTTATATATAACGTTCACCCTTATTTTTCCTTTGGGGTAGACTTTTTGCCCCGTGTACGTCTTCAAGACAATCTTTGTATCTCTCAAGGGTATATGTCAGAATAGCCGCTTGTAGTCCCTTCGATTTATGACTGTTAGGGCTGATCCTGTGTCCAATTCCATTTTCACTTGGACTCCTGCTATCTTGAGTGTGACCCAGATAGTTTGGTGATCCTCCATTTTGATCACATTATGTAGTTTCAGACAACGCAGCTCCTTGCTTCCAGAGTCTGTATCACTTTTCTGTTCGTCTGCACTACTCTCCGTCACCTTATGTACCTTTTTGTACTTCTCCTGTGGAGATTTCTTGCTGCTGGTTTTCTTTCCCGACCTGCAGACTCTTGCTATGTGTCCTACTTTTCCACACTGTCTGCACACTTTGTCCTTGAACCAGCAATCCTTATGGTCGTGTGTTGTTCTGCCGCAGCGATAGCACTTCACTGTTCCGTATGACATTTCATTTGTGCCATATTCTTGCGGTCTCCGTTGTATCTCTGCAGCACCCCGTGCTGCTGCTTCGTGTGATACTGCAATGCTGAAAGCCTTGTCCAGCGTAAGATCCTTTTCTGATAGAAGCCGTTTCTGGGTTCTTTCTCTTTGAAGCCCACACACAAACTTGTCCCTTAAAGTATCTGCTAGTCCCGTTCCAAACTGGCAGTGTTTCGATAGCTTGCGCAGTTCCGTTAAATACTCAGCATTACTTTCATCTTTATGCTGGTTCCTTTTGTGAAACTTAAATCTTTCTGCTATCAGCAGCGGTGTGGGGTTTAAGTGGTCCTGTAGGATTGACACTATGTTTTCAAAATCCTTTTCTACTGGCTTATCTGGGGTTACTAGGTTTCGTAGTAAGCCATACGTTTTTGCACCCATTGAATTCAACAATACCAGCGCTTTCTTGTCATCTGGCACTTCATTCGCCTTGCAGTATACTTCTATGCGTTCGACATATGTCGTCCAATCTTCGACTTCATTGTCGAACACTGTGATACTGCCACTCTTCGGCATTTTTGGGTGTGGTTAGACTGGCTTAAAATGGCGTCTCCCACGCTCTCCTTTCTTCCCCACTGCGGCTTTAAATGGCATCTCCCGCGCTTTCCTTTCTTCCCCACTGACGCTGCTCGGCGCTTGAACACCGGCTGCGCTCTGCGCGCTTTCCTGCACGCCTCTCTCCCCCGTTGACGCTGCTCGGCCCTTGAACACCGGCTGCGCTCTGCTCTCTCTCGTTGACGCCGCTCAGTCCTGAACACCGGCTGCGCCCTGTGCGCTCTACCCTCGCTCTCCCCCCCATCGACGCTGCTCAGCCTTTTTCTGTGCCGTCGGTCGGCTCTAGCCGCCACTGTCCGGGAAGGGTCTGCGCAGTACCTGTTGCCAGCCCATTTCGCTGGACCACCGTGACTGGAAAGCCAAGCCTGGCTCTTGACAGCCTCCCCTGCGATGCTCAAATCTCCGCTGGATGACTGGGGGGGTTTCCCGTGTTCGACGCCCGTGCTTCTGGACTCTGCCTTCTTCCACTGTTCTCCAGGAGCGAATCCCTGGGAGGTGATGCAGAGTTGCAGGTAGGTTTGAATCTGCTCGTCGCCAATGTTAGATCCGTGTATCTTGATGTTGTGTCCTTCAATAATTAGACAAGAGACTGCAGGGAACGATCAACAGGTGTTTACTGAATGAGGGTTACTCTAGAACTAACTATACAGATCCCTACTCAGGGTTTATATACAGGTCTGGTCACTGCCGGTACTACAGTATACAGGAGCTGTAAAAAGTAGTTCTCTCCCTTAAAGGTACATACATTACACCTGGGATGGCAGGAATGACGTATGAGGAGAGATTGGGTCGATTGAGCTTATACTCGCTAGAGTTTAGAAGAATGAGAGGGGATCTCATTGAAACTTATAACATTCTAACAGGACTAGACGGACTAGATGCAGGAAGGATGTTCCCGATGGCCGGGAGAGTGCAGAACCAGGGGTCACAGTCTAAGGATAAGGGGTAAGCCATTTAGGACAGAGATGAGGAGGAATTTCTTCACCCAGAGAGTGGTGAACCTGTGGAATTCTCTACCACAGAAGGCAGTGGATGCCAATTCATTAAATATATTCAAGAAGGAGTTAGATATATTTGTTAAGGCTAAAGGGATCAAGGGATATGGGGAGAAGGCAGTGACAGGGTACTGAATTTGAATGATCAGCCATGATCTCATTGAATGGCAGAGCAGGCTCGAGGGCCCGAATGGCCTACTCCTGCTCCTATCTTCTATGTTTCTATCTTCTATGTTACCTTGGACCTGCTCAGATTTTCTAGCTGGTGTTCCCTCTCCCCTTTTTATTGCCTACCATACAGCTAACAATACCTTTTAATAGATATTTTTATTCTGCCTGCATGCTTTAGTATCAAACAGTAAAGTGCAGAATGAAATAAGAGTTTGAGAATCAATGAATACATTTATTATGCTACTGCTCAACTTCAATTACATTAGTGAGTTGGATTCTGAGAACCACATTATTATTTCTGTGCCATGTCTAGGTCTATTAGAAAATCAGAAGATTCAATTTTCTTCAGTGTTTGCTATGGAGGGTGCTTTATCTGATTTGTTTATATTGAGTTTTCTACAATTCAACATTACAGGATACAAGTGTACAGGTTGAGCGTCCCAAATGCAGAATCCGGGACGATTGGTGGCAGGGTCCGGAATCTGTAAAATGTTCCGGAATCCGGACACCCTGAGGAAGGCTTACTAAAAGCACAAATAACAACAGAAAATGCTGGAAATACTCAGCAGGCCAGGCAACATCCGTGGAGAGAAAATAGAGTCAACGCTTCGGGTCAAACCCTTTGTCAAGACTAAAGAAGCACAGGAAATGAAATAGATTAAGAGGCCAGGCTGGGAGAGAACAAAAGAGAAGTGAAGAGACATTAAGAGGTATTCAAAACGAGACGAGATGGTGATAGGACTAGTGGAGACAAAAGACGGCTCTAGATTAGGTGTGAAATGCGCTGGCAGAATGGGAGACAGCTGCCATGTGGGAGAGAAAAAAAGGTGGCGGGGGGGGAAAGGGCCAAAACAAAGGTGTGGATAAAAAATAAGTAAAAATGTAATGGGGGCCGAGGTTATGATCTGAAATTATTGATCTCGATATTGAGTCGGGAAGGCTGTAAAGTGCCTAATCGGAAGATGAGGTGCTGTTCCTCGAGCTTACACTGAGCTTCCGTGGAACAATGCAAGAGCCCGAGTACAGTGAGGTCTGAGTGTGAATGGGGTGGTGAATTAAAATGATAGGTGACCGGAAGCTCGGGGTTATCCTTATGGACTGAACGGAGGTGTTCTGCAAAGCGGTCACCCAATCTGCGTTTGGTCTCCCCAGTGTAGAGGAGAACACATCGTGAGCAGCAAATACAGTATACTAGATTGCAAGAAGTACAAGTAAATCGCTGTTTCACCTGGAAGGGGTGTTTGGGGCCCTGGACAGTGGGAAGTGGGGAGGTATAAGGGCAGGTGTTGCATCTCCTGTGCTTGCACGGGAAGGTGCCGGGCGAAGGGGAAGGGGTGCTGGGGGTGATAGAGGAGTGGGCTAGGGTGTCTCAGAGGGAGCAGTCCCTACAGAATGGTGAAAGGGGAGGGGAGGGGTAGATGCGTTTGGTGGTACCTGGGCCCAGGCATTTCCGGACTCAGCACATGCTTCTGGTGTCCGAAGTCCGGAAATATCGCAACCTGGGCTTGGGCGTTTCCGGATTTTGGACATCAGAAAAACGTTCCGAAGTTCGGAAAACTCCGATAATCGGCTTGGCCTCGGCCCCGGGGTTGCTGGATTCGGGACGCTCTACCTGTATCAGATAAATGTATATAACAGTGTGTTGGCCATTGTCAATAAAACTCAGATTTGTTCTATTCCTGGAATCTTTGGTTCTCTGAACTTCCCTCTTTTAATCCTCCTAAGTTTCAAAGACACTACAATGTATCTTCTTAATGTTTTTTGCATCCTCACTGTGCTGAAACCAAGGTCCCGATTTTAAAGTGAGGATGGGTACAGAGCGTGTGAGCCCTGAAGTGGAGGGAGGAACCCGGGCAGTCCGGAGACGTGGAGGCCCAGCTGATCTTAATGGTTGGACCACATTTACATAAATTCTCCCAGAGTCAGGCCCGACACCAGCCAGATCCATTGCTCGGTCAACAGGCAGGAGTGGAAGTTCGGCAGCTGGAGGCCGCAGCCGGGGACTGGTGGGAATGGTCAGTTGTGGGGCGCTCTGGAGGCCATGGGGAGGGGTGGGTTTGTTTCCGTAATTAAGGGGTGGCTTGTAGCCGTGATTGGGTGCTTTTGGTCATGATTGGGGGGAGCCTGGGGCAAGGGAGGCCCAAAGCTTCCTTTCAGGCCCGGAGGCCCACTCCTGCTCCTCCACAATCGAGTCTGCCTCCACCACCCTTTCATGCAGTGCATTCCAGATCCTCACCACTTGCTGCGTAAAAAAGATTTTTCTCATGTCGCCTTTGGTTCTTCTGCCAATCATCTTGAATCTGTGTCCTCTGGTTCTTGACCCGTCCGCCAATGGGAACAGTTTCTCTCTATCTGCTCTGTCTAGATCCCTCATGATTTTGAACACATCTATCTAATCTCCTCTCAACCTTCTCTGCTCTAAGGAGAACAACCCCAGCTTCTCCAGTCTATCCATGTAACTGAAGTCCCTCATCCCTGGATTTATTCTCGTAAATCTTTTCTGCACTCTCAGTAAGGCCTTCACATCCTTCCTAAAGTGCGGTGCCCAGAATTGGACACAGTACTCCACTTGAGGCCAAACCAGTGTTTTATACAGGTTCAGCATAACTTCCTTGCTTTTGTACTCTGTGCCTCTATTTATAAAGCCCAGGATCCCGTATGCTTTTTTAACCACTGTCTCAACCTGTCCTGCCACATTCAACGATTTGTGCACATATACCCCTAGGTCTCTCTGTTAATGCACCCCCTTTAAGATTGTACCCTTTAGTTTATATTGCCTCTCCTCATTCTTCCTACCAAAATGTATCACTTTGCACTTTTCTGCGTTAAATTTCATCTGTCATGTGTCCGCCCATTTCACCAGCCTGTCTGTCTTCTTCAAGTTTATCACTATCCTCCTCACTGTTCACAATACTTTTGTGTCATCTGCAAATTTTGAAATTGTGCCATGTGCTCCCAAGTCCAAGTCAGTAATATATATCAAGAAAAGCAGTGATCCCAGTACTGACCACTGTATATCTTCCTACAGTCCGAAAAACTACCATTCACCACTACTACTCTGTTTCCTGTCACTTAGCCAATTTCGTATCCATGCTGCCGCTGTCCCTTTTATTCCATGGGCTTCAACTTTGCTGGTAAGCCTATTATGTGGCACTTTATCAAACGCCTTTTGGAAGTCTATATACACCACGTCAACTGCATTACCCTCATCAACCCACTCTGTTACCTCATCAAAAAAGTAAATCAAGATAGTTAAACACGATTTGCCTTTAAAAAATCCATGCTGGCTTTCCTTAATTAATCCACACCAAGTGACTGTTAACTTTGTCCCTGATTATCGTTTCCAAAAGCTTCCCTACTACCAAGGTTAAACTGATTAGCCTGTAGTTGCTGGATTTATCCTCACACCTTTTTTTGAACAATGGTGTAACATTTGCAATTCTCCAGCCCTCTGGCACCAACCCCATGTCTAAAGAGGATTGGAAGATTATGGCCAGTACCTCCGCAATTTCCTCCTTAACCTCCCTCAGCATCCTAGTATGCGCAAATAGAGGTAAACGGATATGATATGATTGGGATTACGGAAACATGGCTCCAGGGTGACCAAGGCTGGGAACTCAACATCCAGGGGTATTCAATATTCAGGAAGGATAGGCAAAAAGGAAAAGGAGGTGGGGTAGCATTGCTGGTTAAAGAGGGGATTAACACAATTGAAAGGAAGGATATTAGCTCTGATGATGTGGAATCTGTATGGGTAGAACTGAGAAATACCATGGGGCAGGAAATGTTAGTGGGAGTGGTATACAGACCTCCAAACAGTAATGCGGAGGTTGGGGATGGCATTAAATGGGAAATTAGAGATGCATGCAATAAGGGCACAGCAGTTATCATGGGTGACTTTAATCTACATATAGATTGGGCTAACCAAATTAGTAACAATACTGTGGAGGAGGAATTCCTGGAGTGTATATGAGATAGTTTCCTGGACCAATATGTCGAGGAACCAACTAGAGATCAGGCCATCTTAGACTGGGTATTATGTAATGAGAAAGGATTAATTAGCAATCTTGTTGTGCGAGGCCCCTTGGGTCGGAGCGATCATAATATGATAGAATTCTTCATTTAAGATGGAGAGTGAAGTAGTTGACTCAGAGACTAGGGTCCTGAATTTAAATAAAGGAAACTACAATGGTATGAGGTGCAAGTTGGGTAGGAATGATTGGGGAATGTTACTCAAAGGGTTGACGGTGGATAGGCAATGGCAAACATTCAAAGATTGCATGGATGAACTGCAGAATTTGTTCATCCCTGTTTGGCATAAAAATAAATCAAAAAAGGTGACTCAACCATGGCTAACAAGGGAAATTAGGATAGCATAAGATCCAAGGAGAAGATATATAAATTGGCCAGAAAAAGCAGTACACCGGAGGATTGGGAGCAGTTTAGGATTCAGCAAAGGAGGACAAAGGGATTAATTAAGAGGGGGAAAATAGAATATGAGAGTAAGCTTTCAGGGAACATAAAATCAGACTGTAAAAGCTTTTATAGATATGTGAAGAGAAAAAGATTGGTGAAGTCAAGTGTAGGTCCCTTGCAGTCAGAATCAGGGGAATTTATAATGGGGAACAAAAAAATGGCAGACCAATTAAATACATACTTTGGTTCTGTCTTCACAAAGGAGGACACAAATAGCCTCCCAGAGATGTCGGGGAACATAGGGTCTAATGAGAGGGAGGAACGGAAAGAAATCAGTATTTTTAGGGAAATGGTGTTAGGGTGAATTGACGGGATTGAAGGCCGATAAATCCCCAGGGCCTGATAATCTACATCCTAGGGTACTTAAGGAAGTGGCTCTAGAAATAGTAGATGCATTGCTGGTCATCTTCCAAAATTCTATAGACTCTGGAACCGTTCCCATGGATTGGAGGGTAGCTAATGTAACCCCACTATTCAAAAAAGGTGGTAGAGAGAAAACGGGGAATTATAGATCGGTAAGCTTGACATCGGTAGTGGGGAAAATGCTAGAGTCGATTATAAAAGATGTAATAGCAGAGCACTTGGAAAACAATGACAGGATCGGACAAAGTCAACATGGATTAACAAAAGGTAAATCATGCTTGACTAATCTACTGGAATTTTTTGAGGATGTAACTGGTAGAATAGATAAGGGAGAACCAATGGATATGGTGTATTTGGACTTTCAGAAGGCTTTCGATAAGGTCCCGCATAAGAGATTAGCATGTAAAGTTAAGGCACATGGGATTGGGGGCAAGGTACTGACTTGGGTAAAGAACCGGTTGGCAGACAGGAAGCAAAGAGTTGGAATAAACGGCTCTTTTTCCGAGTGGCAGGCAGTGACTAGTGGGGTACCGCAGGGATCGGTCCTAGGACCCCAGCTATTCACAATATATATAAATGATCTAGACGAGGGAACTAGATGTAATATCTCCAAGTTTGCAGACGACACAAAGCTAGGTGGGCGTGTGTGTTGTGAGGAGGATGCCGAGAAACTCCAGTATGATTTGGACAGGTTGGATGATTGGGCAGAAGCATGGCAGATGCAGTATAATGTGGATAAATGCGAGGTTATCCACTTTGGTGGCAAAAACAGGAAGGCAGATTACTATCTGAATGGCAATAGATTGGGAGAAGGGGAAGTGCAATGAGACCTGGGTGTCCTTGTGCACCAGTTGCTGAAGGTAAGCATGCAGGTGCAGCAGGCGGTTAAGAAGACAAATGGTATGTTGGCCTTCGTAGCGAGAGGGTTCGAGAACAAGAACAAGGATGTCTTGCTGCAGTTGTACAGGGCCTTGGTGAGAGTGGTGAACCTGTGGAATTTTCTACCACAGAAGGCAGTTGAGGCCAATTCATTAAATATATTCAAGAAGGAGTTGGATATATTTCTTAAGGCTAAAGGGATCAAGGGATATGGGGAGAAGGCAGGGACAGGGTACTGAATTTGGATGATCAGCCATGATCTCATTGAATGGCGGAGCAGGCTCGAGGGGCCGAATGGCCTACTCCTGCTCCTATCTTCTATATTTCTATGTCTATGTTTCTATCCCAACTGGTCCTGGTGACTTATCAACTTTAAGTTGAGACAGCCTTTCTAATACCTCCTCTTTATCAATTCTTATCTCATCCAGTATCTCCACTACCTCCTCTTTCACTCTGACTTTGGCAGCATCCTCTTCCTTGTTGAAGACAGATGCAAAGTACTCATTTAGTACCTCAGCCATACCCTCTGCCTCCATGTGTATGTCTCCTTTTTGTTTCCTAATCCCCCCCACACCTCCTCTTACTGTCTATTTATTATTTGACTATAGAAGACTTTTGAATTCCCTTTTATGTTAGCTGCCAATCTATTCTCACACCCTCTCTTTGCCCCTCTTATTTTCTTTTTCACTTCCCTTGTGAACGTTTTATATTCAGCCTGATTCTCACTTATATTCTCAACCTGACATCTGTCATACGCGCCCTTTTTCTGCTTCATCTTACTCTCTATCTCTTTCATCGTCCAGGGAGCTCTGGCTTTAGTTGCCCTACCTTTCCCCCTTGTGGGAATGTACCTCGACTGTACCCGAACCATCTCCTCTTTAAAGGCAGCCCATTGTTTGATTACAGTTTTGCCTGCCAATCTTTGATTCCAATTTACCCAGGCCAGATCCGTTCTCAACCCACTGAAATTTGCCTTCCTCCAATTAAGTATTTTTACTCTAGATTGCTCCCTGTTCTTTTCCATAGCTAGTCTAAACCTTATGATACTATGATCACTGTTCCCTAAATGTTCCCCTACTGACACTTCCTCCACTTGACCCACCTCATTCCCCAGAACCAGATCCAGCAATGCCTCCTTCCTCATTGGGTCGGAAACGTATGGATCAAGAAAGGTCTCCTGACCACACTTCAGAAATTCTTCCCCATCTCTGCCCTTTACACTCTTACTATCCCAATCTATATTAGGATGATTGAAGTCCCCCATTATTACTACTCCATAGTTCTTGCACTTCTCTGTAATTTCCCTGCACATTTGCTCCTCCTTATCTTTCCCACTAGTTGGTAGCCTATAGAATAATACAGCACCTCTTTTCTTTCCTTCCCTATCTTTCCTGAACACTTTATATCCAGGAATACTTAAAACCCATTCCTGCCCTTTTTTGAGCCAGATCTCCGCTATCGCCACATAATGGGCCCGATTTTGTGGATTGTGTGGGAAATGGTCGGATTCCCCGAATGTGGGGTTCTGACCCCCAAAAAAATGGGTCAGCCAGCTGCACGCAATTTTCCCTCAAGTGGCCAATTAATTTCCAGCGTGTGGGCAGCCTTGCTAATTGTCCCTTTCTAGTCAGGAAGCCCCACAGTATGGTGTCATCATTCGTGGTGCTTTCAAAGTCCACAGCAAGCATTGCTTCCTCTGTTGGCTTCCAAACGATCCATACAGGATGGCAGAGGAGCCTGCAGCAGCTGTGGCCAGTGCCAGACCCCGAGCTGCCTCCAAATTTGACGAAGCTTCACTGCAGGCATTATTGGATGGGGTTAGGGCCCACAGGGAGGTCTTCTTCCCTAGGTCAGGCAGGAAGAGGCCTCCCACTGAGACCAGGGCTGCATGGATGCAGGTGTCAGCAGATGTCAACTCGGATGTGCATGTAACCTTGGCATCACATCTCTAACTCCTTCCTCAACTCCCCCACGGGACCATCCAGAGCCCCTGTCCCCACTGTGGAGGAGGAAGAGGCTGCGCCACCAGACTCCTCAGAGGAAGCTCCAACCTCTGAGGGCGCAGCGTCAGCAGAAGTAAGTGCACCCAGCACCAGCGCAGACACTCACACCTCGGGGGGACCTTCAGGACATAGAGTAGTGTTGTCACCTGGTGTTTCACAGCTCACAAGTGAGCCTCAGCAGATTCTGGAGACAGGGACAGCAGTGGAGAGTCCTCGTTGGCGGGCGCAGGACTCTGCCAGCTCAGCTCAGCTGCGCTGCATGTCGACCCTCTGCCTCTGGGTCCATCCGCAAGAGAAGAGGTGATGGATCTCCATGCACAGATGCAGGAGTCTCTGGCAGGTTTTGTCTCCAGGGTCGCTGTGAGTGTGGAGCGAATGGAGGAGTCCAAAGCGACCATGAGCAGAGCCTTTGTGGAATCTTGGTGCATGAATGCATCACCATGGAAAGGTTGGCAACCTCCATGGAGGAGATAAGTCGCCAGGGTAGGGAAAACATAGTGAGTGCTCATAAGAGAATGGCATCTCCTGAGGAGCGATGGCCATCTATTGAACAGAGAAACCAGACCTTCATGGAAGTCCTTCTGAGTAGGACTGCCAGTGCAGATACGGGTCCCCATGGCCCCCTAAAGCGCAGCAAGGTGCTCTCAAGCCACTTCCAAGCGCTGGCCCCTTCTGGCCTGTGCAGCTTCAGGTGAGTGAGCAGCAGCCTGGTGCTCCTGTTGCTGATCCTGCTGCCGCCTCTGCTGCTGGAGATCCTTTAATGGCAAGAAGGGAAAGAAAAAAAGGTGTCCCGTGCTTCTGGTAGATGCCTCCGCTGAGGAAGTGCTGAGTGAGGGTGGTGAGAGGGGCTTCCCAGGAGATTACATTGGAGAAGTGTGTGAGGCTCCAACCTTCCACAGCTGTGCCTAAGCCTTGAAGAAATAGCCCCAAGCCTTCAACAGCAAGGTCCTTCAACATACAAATGCTCTCCGATTAAATCGCAGCTTTCCCGAATGACCTGCAGCTGAGAGCAAGCAAGCCGGCAAGCTTCACGCCAGGTTTCATCAGCGGGGTTCCCCGGAGGCGTGTTTAACGTGGGGAACCCTTGAAAATAGCAAGGGCCACTTAAAATGGCATTAAACATGCCAATAATTGGTGATTAGGGTCCCGACGGCCAGTCCCGCCAGTGACGGGCGGGACTGAATCGGCTCGCGGAGAAACGGCGGTCTGAAAGTCGGACGGGGCGGGGAATCAGGCGGCGGGGGGGGTCGCGGCCCCCTATTTCGGTGATTTTCGGCCCACGCCCGCCTGAAAACCCGCCCGATGGCTGGCAAAAAATCGGGGCCCATATTTCCATGTGTCTATTTGCACCTGCAACTCACCAACCTTATTTACCACACTTCGTGCATTTACACACATGTACTGTAAACCTATCTTAGACCTTCTTGTATTCTCTCTTGGTCTGACCCCACCTAATATCTATTTCTTACTCTACTGCTGTCTGTCTCTCCCAATCCTTTGTGCACATTGTTTCTCCTTTCTAATGCTACACCCTGGTGCCCATCCCCCTGCCAAATTAGATTAAACCCTCCCCAACAGCACTAGCAGCACCCCCCCCCCCCCAACCATGAGGACATTGGTTCCGGCTCTGTTGAGATCATAGAATCATAGAATCATAGAAAGTTACAGCACGGAAGGAGGCCATTTCGGTCCATCGTGTTCACGCTGGCCAACAAAGAGCTATCCAGCCTAATCCCACTTCCCAGCTCTTGGTCCGTAGCCCTGCAGGTTACAGCATCCCAAGTGCACATCCAAGTACTTTTTAAATGTGGTTAGGGTTCCTGCCTCTACCACCCTTTCAGGCAGTGAGTTGCAGACCCCCACAACCCTCTGGGTGAAGACATTTCCCCTCAAATCCCCTCTAAACCTTCCACCAATTACTTTAAATCTGTACCCCCTGGTTTTTGACCCCTCTGCTAAGGGAAATAGGTCCTTTCCATCCACTTTATCTACACCCCTCATAATTTTATACACCTCAATAAGGTCTCCCCTCAGCCTCCTCTGTTCCAAGGAAAACAGACCCAGCTTGATGCAACCTGTCTGGCCTGTACAGGTCCCACCTCCCCCAGAACCAGAACCAATGTCCCAGGAATCTAAAGCCCTCCCTCCTGCACCATCTCTCCAGCCACGCATTCATCTGCTCTATCCTCCTATTTCTGTACTCACTAGCTCGTGGCACCGGGAGTAATCCAGAGATTACTACCTTTGAGGTCCTGCTTTTTAATCTCTTTCCTAGCTCCCTAAAATCTGCATGCAGGACCTCATCCCTTTTTCTACCTATGTAACGATATGGACCACGACCTCTGGCTGTTCACCCTCCCCCCTCAGGATGTTCTGCAGCTGCTCAGTGACATCTTTGACCCTGGCACCAGGAAGGCAACATACCATCCTGGAATCACGTCTGCAGCCGCAGAAACGCTTGTCTGTTCCCGAACTAGCAAATCCCCTACCACTATTGCCTTCCCGATCTTCCTCCTCCCCCCCTGTACAGCTGAGCCACCCGTGGTGCCGTGTACTTGGCTCTGGCTGTACTCCCCATAGGAACCATTGCCCTCACCAGTATTATACTGGTTGGAGAGCGAGATGCACTCAGGGGACTCCTGCACTAACTGCCTGGTCCTCCTTGTCTTTCTGATGGTCACCCATTCCCTTTCTGCCTGCACACTCTTATGCTGCAGGTTAAGAGCGGGACACAGCGAGATCAGAGTGGGGTAAGTCAGTGGCCTCATTTTAACTGCCCCCTCACCCAGTTTCCACCAGGTAAGGGGACAAAATCGGGGCCCAAGACTCCGTGTACAGTCTCCAATTATAACTCATTCTCCCCCACAGCCTCAAAATTTTGGAACCCCATTACCTATCTTAGGCTTCCCTTCCTTAACAACTGACAGGCTTTTGAAACCCAAGCCTGGCATCTTCTTGAGCTTTGCTTCTTCTCTCCTACTCTTTTCAACCTTGGGCTTGCTCTACGACTTCATTTAAGACTCTAGGGGGGAGAAATTGGGTATAGCCCCGTTTGGGGCATTAGAATTGGCGCTGCGCCAATTTTTTCGCCAGGCACAACTTATCGCCACCTCGAGCGATATTGGGTTGCTGCGTCCCTAAAGGTGATTGCGGCGTTGATTCAGGCGCTGCACGGGAGTCTTAAGGCGCTAACCCAGCGGCGCTACTCAATATGTCGGCGGCTGGGCGCAGCGCAGGTGCTGTCAATAATCGATTACCCCGAGACATGCTGGCGCCGGCCAGCTCTTAAAGGGGCAGGTCAATTAGGAGCAGCAGCCACACTCTGCGCCTTGTAGGCCTCAAAATCGGCGCTGTGCTTTCTGTGGCGTTCCAAACTTTGAACATATGGAGAGGGTGAGGCAGAGAGCGGAGCGCTTTACCGATGGGGCATTGGATG
Source organism: Somniosus microcephalus (assembly GCF_052327205.1). Classification (NCBI taxonomy): domain Eukaryota; kingdom Metazoa; phylum Chordata; class Chondrichthyes; order Squaliformes; family Somniosidae; genus Somniosus; species Somniosus microcephalus. The sequence goes on along the minus strand of NC_140989.1, from coordinate 242,433,696 downwards.
CTTTGGTTGGCGAAGTGGAGCGCCAGCGAGCTGTGCTGTACCCCGACAATGGCAGGAGGCCTCATCAGAGCGAGTACCGCAGGGCTTGGAGGGAAGTTTGTCAAAGAGTCACCTCAACCAGCGTAGTGCCCAGGACTCCTGTGCAATGCAGGAAGAAGTTCAACGACTCACTCGGGTCATTAGGGTGAGTGCCTTTTTCGCCATCTTCTTCATCCCTCCATCTGCACCTGACATTATGGCCAGAGGGTGCGCAAAGCCCCAATGGCCATCTGTCAGCCAGCACCCATGGCCCTTTCTGGAAACACACACGCACATTCAGCTCAATGCATAATGGAAGGGCTATTCTACCATGGGGGGCATGTGATGTCAGCTCAATGCATAGTGGAAGGGCTATTCTACCATGGGGGGCATGTGATGTCAGCTCAATGCATAATGGAAGGGCTATTCTACCATGGGGGGCATGTGATGTCAGCTCAATGCATAATGGAAGGGCCATTCTACCATGGGGGGCATGTGATGTCAGCTCAATGCATAATGGAAGGGCTATTCCACTATGGGGGGCATGTGATGTCAGCTCAATGCATAATGGAAGGGCTATTCTACCATGGGGGGCATGTGATGTCAGCTCAATGCATAATGGAAGGGCTAATCTACCATGGGGGCATGTGATGTCAGCTCAGGCCAGCATGTTTCATCACTTCCCGTCCTTTCTCCTGCAGGCCAAGCTTGCCAGGAACCGGAGGGAGCAACTTCGCACCGGAGGAGGCCCTCCTCAGCTGCAGACACTGACGGACCTGGAGGAACGAGTCCAGCAGATTGTTGGAGGCCGGATGACTGGTCCTGTCACCACTGGAGCTGCCGACCCCATTGTGCACAGCGATGGTAAGGTCATCACCTTTTTGAACTCTCTCCTTCCACTTCTTCCCCCCACCAGCATGCTTTTTCACTCTGGACCCATGTCAGAGCATTGCAGCACTCATGCGTCCCTTGCTGCCACCCTGTCCTTTCGCTAAAGCCACTCTTCAACGTCCCTGCTTTCAGATGCTGCATCACCAGCTCGGGAGCCGGGCCCTCAAGTTGCCACTGCCACTAACTCCGGAGGCGACGAGCAGGAGGAAGCTGGACCATCCCTGCCACCCTCAGGCGAGCCAGCCCCTCTGCAGACTGGGGAGACTACTTCCCTGGAGGGGAGCGGGGGGGAATGCTCTGAGGAGGAAGCAGTTCCAGGAACCAGCGGGCTGCAGCAACGCAAGGGGGGTAGGGAAGCTCGGGGGCCGTCTCCCCGGAGGGCGAGTCAGGCCACGAGTACTGCTGCACAGAGCGCAGAAGAGGTGCGCTCCCTCGCAGAAATGAGCGCCCAGGCTCGGCTCAGGCACACTGAGCTCATGGCTGCAGTGGCAAGGATGCCTGAATCCATCGAGACACTGGCAAGGAGTGTCCAAGACTTCGGGGCAGCACAGGCAAGGAGTGCGCAGGATTTTGGGGCAGCACAGGCAAGGAGTGCGCAGGACTTTGGGGCAGCACTGGAAAGGACTGTCCACGGCTTCGGGGCAGCACTGGAAAGGACTGTCCAGGGCTTGACCGAAGCAGTGGAAAGGACTGTCCCGGCCTTCAGCGAAGCACTGGAAAGGACTGTCCAGTGCTTCACCGAAGCAGTGGAAAGGACTGTCCCGGCCTTCAGCGAAGCACTGGAAAGGACTGTCCAAGGCTTCACCGAAGCACTGGCACCTGCCACGCAAGTGCTGAGTGCTGCCACGCAGTCACTTGCTGGTCTCATGCAGACGCATATTGAGGCCACGCGACCAATGACTGCTGCCACCCTCGCTGGATCAGGCGGGATTTCCCGGGGCCCTTGCAGCACCACAGCAGGGCCTCAATCTGTGGACCAGCCGATTGGTGCGCATGCTGCGGTGCTGCCCCGTCAGAGTGCCAGTGTGTCATTTGACCAGGGAGCGCCTGTCCGCTCTCAGGATATCAGCATTCCTGATGCCACCGCTGGCACGTCTCCACTGCAGCTGCCACCACCTGCAGGACAGACTGCTTCCACCCATGCACAGTTGGAGCAGTCAGCATCCGGGCCCTCCAAGGCCAGAGGTTGTCCAGGACGTCCCTGTGATGAAATAACTGTGTTCTGATATTTGTACTTGCACTTGTAATGTCTGGAATGTTCCACTAGGGGGAACCACTAATGCTCCTCCCTGGCCCCGCCCCTCTTCTGGTTTGTTCTACCAAGGGCTCGGTCGATGATGGACTCTGTTAACTCTGCCATGATTCTTATTTAATAAAAGGCTTCAGTCTTAAGCTTTAACTTCGGATTCGGGCAGTTATTTGGCACATCAATTTTATTAAATAACAACTTTTGGAAGATGGATCGATTTTTGAAACCAGAGCGTCTGAATATCGATCCCCATTCGGCAGATGCGTCGAAGAAATTTACGCATTGGCTCCGATGTTTTGAACACTTCATCGCATCATCGACCGATCCGACGGTTAACAAGTTGGGTCTTCTAACCAACTTGGTAAGTCATCAAACTTACTCTATAATTGAAGATATTACCACATATGAAGAGGTCCTCACAGCTCTTAAAGCCCAGTACCTTAAGTCGGTTAACGAAGTATACGCCAAGTATCTCCTGTCTACTTGCAGGCAATTACCCGAGGAATCTCTGGACGATTTCCTGCAGGACCTTAAGGCTTTGGCTAAGGGTTGCAACTACAAGGCTGTCTCTGCCATAGTGTATCAGGAAGAAGCCATCCGCGATTCTTTCATATCTGGCCTCCGATCTAATTATATTAGACAGAGACTCCTCGAGAACGACTCGTTAGTTTTAAAAACGGTTGTCGCTGCTGCTCGATCGTTAGATGTAGCCCAGAAGAATTCAGAAGTGTATGCATCAGCCCATGCATCTCTCAGCCTCGTGTGTTCCGAGTATGGAGGCATCCATAACACCAATGGAGCCCCCACTTAATCCTACTGTTGCGGCTGTGCCCCATGGGTCTAAGTGTTATTTTTGTGGCCAATCTAAACACCCCAGGCAAAGTTGCCCAGCCAGAGAGGCTACCTGTTTTAAATGTAAGAAACGGGGACATTTTAGTAAAGTGTGTAAGGGTAATCCTGTACCCGATGTCTTCTCTGCTGCCACCTATCGTTTTACTCTAGCCTCGGCTACGGTTGACCAGACCATACCGTGTTCCTTGTCGAAATCTATGATGGACATTAAGATTAATGGTCGTCCTACTGGGTGTTTGATAGACTGTGGCAGTACTGAAAGTTTTATACACCCCAACCTTGTTAACTCCTGTTCATTGAAGGTGTATCCTACTTGAAGTGAAATTGTGATGGCGTCCAAATCCCTTACTTCGGAGGTAACTGGATATTGTAAAGTCACATTGACCGTTAAGGATACGGAGTATAAGGATTTTAAACTCCTCATATTACCTCAGTTGTGTGTGAACTTAATAATAGGCTTGGACTTCCAGTGTCAGCATGAGAGCGTTACCCTTAAGTATGGTGGATCCCAGCCTCCGCTCACAGTCTGCGGCCTTTCTACTTTAAACGTAAGCCCGCCTTCTTTGTTTGCGAACCTTGCTCCTAATTGTAGACCTATAGCGACTAAGAGTCGACGGTATAGTTCAGAAGATAAAACATTTATAAAAGAGGAAGTGGAAAGGCTTCAACGGGAGGGAATCATCGAACACAGTGGTAGCCCGTGGTGTGCCCAGGTGGTGGTGGTTAAAACTAATGAGAAGAAAAGACTTGTGGTCGATTATAGCCAGACTATAAACTTGTATACCCAATTAGACGCCTATCCTTTGCCTCGTATTTCTGAGATGGTGAACCAGATAGCTCAGTACCGCGTGTTCTCCACCATTGATTTAAAATCTGCCTACCATCAACTCCCCATCAAAATAGAAGACCGACCTTATACGGCCTTCGAAGCTAATGGGTGCCTGTTCCAATTCCTTCGGGTGCCCTTTGGAGTGACAAATGGGGTATCCGTCTTCCAACGGGAGATGGATCATATGGTGGATGAATACGCGTTGGAAGCAACATTCCCGTACCTGGACAATGTTACCATCTGTGGGCGTGACCAACGGGAGCATGATCAAAATCTCGCGAAGTTCCTAGAGACTGCAAAGAGGTTAAACCTGACCTACAACGAAAACAAGTGTACCTTCAATACTACACGTTTGTGTATTCTTGGTTGCGTTGTGGAGAATGGGGTAATCGGGCCAGACCCTGAAAGATTACGCCCACTTAAGGAATTACCTTTACCTCACACTGTGTAAAAGCCTTAAGAGGGTGTCTGGGATTCTTCTCGTACTATGCCCAGTGGGTGGCTAGCTACTCAGATAAAGTCCGACCTCTTATTAAGTCGACATCTTTTCCACTATCGGCGGAAGCTCAGGAGGCTTTCCTTAATATCAAACGGGACATTGAGAAGGCAGTGGTATGTGCCGTGGATGAGAAGATCCCATTTCAAGTGGAAAGTGATGCATCTGATTTTGCGTTGGCAGCAACTCTTAACCAAGCTGGTAGACCAGTAGCCTTCTTCTCTCGTACATTGCAAGGACCAGAAGTTCGACATTCTTCAGTGGAAAAGGAGGCACAGGCAATTATTGAAGCAGTCAGGTATTGGAGACATTAGTACGATAGCAAAATACTGCAGATGTTGGAAATCCGAAATAACAACAGAAAATGCTGGAAAAACTCAGCAGGTCAGGCAACATCCGTGGAGAGAAATTTGAGTTGATGTTTCGGGTTGAACCCTTCTTCAAAACTGGAAAGAAAAGAAACTAGATCGAAGGCAGGGCTGCGATCGGACAAAAGAATAAAAGAATAAATAACGAAAACAAGTGTACCTTCAATACTACACGTTTGTGTATTCTTGGTTGCGTTGTGGAGAATGGGGTAATCGGGCCAGACCCTGAAAGATTACGCCCACTTAAGGAATTACCTTTACCTCACACTGTAAAAGCTTTAAGAAGGTGTCTGGGATTCTTCTCGTACTATGCCCAGTGGGTGGCTAGCTACTCAGATAAAGTCTGACCTTTGGAGACATTATCTCGCTGGCCAACGTTTTACGCTCATTACTGACCAGCGATCTGTGGCCTTTATGTTCAACACTAAGCAGAGAGGCAAGATCAAAAATGATAAAATTTTAAGATGGCGAATAGAACTGTCAACATATGACTATGATATTCAGTACAGGCCTGGAGTATTTAATGAGCCATCGGATGCTTTGTCATGAGGAGTATGTGCTAGTCTAGGTACAGATAAGCTTCAAAGTCTCCACGATGCACTCTGCCACCCTGGGGTTACCAGAATGAACCACTTCATTAAGTCCCACAATCTACCCTACTCTATTGAGGAGGTCCGGACAATGACCAGAACCTGTCATGTTTGTGCTGAATGCAAACCCCGCTTCTATAAGCCGTCTGAGCCAGCTCATCTTATTAAAGCAACTCGACCATTTGAGCGTTTGAGTCTCGATTTGAAAGGTCCCCTTCCATCGAGCGACCGTAATGTCTATTTTCTTAATATTATAGACGAGTACTCTCAGTTCCCTTTTGTTATCCCCTGTCCGGATGTGACTAGTGCTGTTGTAATTAAATGCCTCTGCCAACTGTTTTCCTTGTTCGGCATGCCTAACTATATACATAGCGATAGGGGTTCTTCCTTTATGAGCGAAGAATTACGACAGTTTTTGCTATCGAAGGGGATTGCAACGAGTAGAACTACCAGCTATAACCCTCGTGGTAATGGGCAGGTCGAGAAAGAAAATGCGACAGTGTGGAAGGCTATCGTACTGTCTCTGAAGTCACGAGGCCTGCCGACCTCTCGCTGGCAGGATGTCCTGCCAGGCGTGCTGCATTCCATAAGGTCTCTTTTGTGTACAGCGACGAATACCACCCCTCATGAAAGGATGTTTAGTTTTCCAAGGAAAGCTACTAATGGAGTATCGTTACCCACATGGTTGATGACCACGGGCCCTGTGTTGTTGCACAGACATGTGAGAGGCCACAAGACTGATCCACTGGTGGAGGAAGTACAACTCCTCCATGCTAATCCCCAGTATGCGTATATTCAATATTCGGATGGGCAAGAGGATACGGTCTCTATTAAAGATCTTGCACCTGCTGGAGCTCGAAAAGAGTTCGACTCTGAGAGTAGAGTTTTCAATCGTGGTATTGGACCTTCAGAGACACAAACCCTCAGTGTGGAAAATACTGATGATTCTGGGAATTCGAATGAACCGGAGTTAGTACTCCGGGAGGAGCCTCAGCAAGAGTTACGTCGTTCCCAGAGGATTATCAGACCACCTGACAGACTGAATCTATAGCAGGGGGTGAATGTGATGAAATAACTGTGTTCTGATATTTGTACTTGCACTTGTAATGTCTGGAATGTTCCACTAGGGGGAACCACTAATGCTCATCCCTGGCCCCGCCCCTCTTCTGGTTTGTTCTACCAAGGGCTCGGTCGATGATGGACTCTGTTAACTCTGCCATGATTCTTATTTAATAAAAGGCTTCAGTCTTAAGCTTTAACTTCGGATTCGGGCAGTTATTTGGCACATCAGTCCCTCAGGGGAATCTGCGCTTTCGGACAGCCAGCAGGCCTCCCCCAGCCTTGATGCAGCCACTGGGGTCCCATTACGGAGGAGCTGCAGGGAGGGAAGGGGCCGATCTCACAAGAGAAGTAGATCACCATCAAGGGGGAAAGAGTAGAAGGTGCAGCTGAGACGTCTTATTTGTAGAAATCAAGGCCGTGGATGCTGGTCTGAATGTTAGTAATGTTTTGGATAGTCTCCCGGGTGTGCGAGCCACTTATATGTTAGTGTGTTAGTTTTGCTTTCTGTTGCCATTGCTTTGTCATGTTGGAAGGAAGCACATTTAGCAAAATAAACAACTTTTTTTATTTACATTGGCCATGTCTGATATTTACATTCACTGCCCTTCATAGGCTTTGGGTTATCCGAACTGTTCCATTCCTCCTCATCGAATGGCACCAAGCATTCCGTCAGAGGGGCCTAGAAGCGGCTTGTTATCAGCCTCTGATGGACAGCCCTTCCAGTTTGTACCTCCCTCCCGTCTTGGTCCTCCTCCTCCTCCGCTGGTGCTTCAATGGCTGGTGGCATTGGCGGGTGCGTAGGATGGCGAGGTTATGCAGCATGCAACAGACTATGACGAAGTGGGAGACTCGCTCTGGTGAGTACTGCAAGGCGCCTCCGGAATGGTCCAGACAGCGGAACCGCTGCTTCAGCACACCGATTGTGTGCTCCACAATGTTCCTCATCGCCTGATGGCTCGCATTGAAGCGCTCTTCAGCAGGAGTGCTGGGCGAATGGAGCGGCGTCATCAGCCATGGGCACAGAGGATAGCCCTTGTCACCAAGAAGCCAGCCTCCTGGGTGAGCCGGGGCCTCGAATAGGTCTGCAACTGAAGTCTGGCGCAGGATGAAGGCGTCGTGGCTGCTGCCAGGGAACTGCGCATTGACTGCGAGGATCAGCTGTCGGTGGTCACAGACCAGCTGAACATTCAAGGAATGGAACCCCTTGTGGTTGCGGAACTCCTCCGGATTCAAAACAGGCGCCCACAAAGCCACGTGCGTGCAGTCAATGGCGCCCTGCACCATGGGGAAGTCCGCTATTGCTGCGAAGCCCTCTGCGCGCTCCCGCTGCTTCTCCAGTGTCACAGGGAAGGAGATGTACTGTCTCCTTTTAAATAGGGCATCTGTTACTTGACGGATGCAGCAATGCACCGCAAACTGCGATATGTTAGCGATGTCCCCAGTTGCGGCCTGGAAGGAGCTGCTCGCATAGAAATTCAGGGCAACAGTCATCTTGACAGCCACCGACAGAGAGATCCTGCACCTTATCTGAGGCTGCAGATCTGGCTGAAGCAGGTGGCACAGCTCAGTCACCACCTCCTTTCTGAAGCGCAGCCTTCTAAGACACTGCTCCTCTGACATGTTCAAGTAACAGAACTGCTGTCTGAAAACCCTGGCAGCGTAAGGTCTGATGTGGCGACGTCTGTTGGCCCTCCTCCGTCTGGCCATTCCTGCCCCTCTCTCCCTGCGTCTCTGTGCCCTTTCCAGATGGTTCAGCAGCAGGACGTTCCCCTCCAATGCAGCCCCCATAATAATAGCGCACAACAAATTGTAAACATTGTAAATGCTCACCAGCTGCAAGGTGATGGTCAAAAGGCTGAAGTTCCTCTGGCCAGCGCTGGCTCACTGGTGCAATGGCTCTCAGAGTGCAGCTCAGCAACTCTGTGAAAGTCTCGAGGAAGTTGTGCTCCCAAAATGGCTGCCGCTTTTATACCAGTGCAGTCCCCTTTAAAGAGCGCCCCCTAGCCCGAGAGCGACTGGGGAACATTCCAGGTAAGCGAGCGGGCGCTAAGGTTTAGTGCTGGCGCAAAATGCCCACTCAATATGGGAGGAGGCGCTGGGTTCACTGCTCCCGGCCGAAAATTGGCTAACACCCCACTTCTCGGCCTCTTTAGGCGCTAATTGGAGGCGCTGCCAACCGAATTTCTCCGATATTTAATAAAAATTCTGTTTGCACAAGCTTAAATAAAACTGATCCAATCAAGAAGAATAAGTTCAGGCACAGCAGTCCATTGGTAAATGAACACAGGAGTTGGCTTGGATTTGCAAGGAATGTCACTCGTAGTAATATAATGTAGCAGTTTATTTTTTCCATTGCTTTCTTCTACTTATCATCATTAGATGAGAGACTGGAACAACCCAGCATGTCCTTGCTGCTTCACTGGCCTAAAACTAGGGCCACTTAAACAATGGGGGAACGGGGCCTTGCTTTAGTTTTCTCCATCTGATGCAGGAAACCGCACCGAGGCTGTCTTTACACACTGGCAATGTTCCCTGCCGAGGCTGTCCGTATGCATCGAGGCTGTCATAGAAACATAGAAGATAGGAACAGGAGTAGGCCATTCGGCCCCTCAAGCCTGTTCCGCCATTTAATGAGATCATCCAAACTCAGTACCCTGTCCCTGCCTTCTCCCCATATCCCTTGATCCCTTTAGCCTTAAGAAATATATTTAACTCCTTCTTGAATATATTTAATGAATTGGCCTCAACTGCCTTCTGTGGTAGAGAATTCCACAGGTTCACCTCTCTGGGTGAACAAATTCCTCCTCATCTCAGTCCTAAATGGCTTAACCCTTATCCTTAGACTGTGACCCCTGGTTCTGGACTCCCCCGCCATCGGGAACATCCTTCCTGCATCTAGTCTGTCTAGTCCTGTTAGAATTTTATAAGTTTCAATGAGATCCCTGTATTGATTTCTATGTGGGTTCAATGATGACACATTCATGAAAGAGCTTGTCTTTTTATCTAAAGTATGTTCAACTCAGTTAACAGCATTACAGGAGACACCATGTTAGAGATCCATCTAAAACGAAACTAAAACTAAACTCTGCCTCTGTCACATGCCCTCTGCTGGTAAGGCATAAATAATCAAACAGGCAAATATGCTGGTAAGGCATCATAATCAAACAGGCAAATACCATCACTATTTGCTGATATCATTACATCTCCCTTTCTTAAAACAAAAGTATTTTACTTTTATCTAACAACATGTTTTCTTTGTATTACTCTGCATTTTAACTGTAACACTTAATGAACTTACATTATCATTATCATTATCAAAGTTTTTTAACCTTGTTTTGTGTGTTCACATGAAATATGTAAATACCTAGAACTTGAAGAAAGAATAAGATAACATTACTTCCTTCTATAACAAGAGTCCTTAAACTTGCTCAATGAGTCTCTCAGGAGGCTTCACTTGTCTTGAGGATTTTCTGATTGATTGTCCTTGAATCTGAGTTGTTGCCTCAGATGATGGTTTCTCAGCTATATGATCAGGTTGTTCAACAGTATCAGTCTTTTGACCTGCTGTGTGATCAGGTTGTTCAACAGTATCAGTCTTTTGACTTGCTGTGGCTGGTCCCATGAGAAGATCCCGACGATTTCTTCACAGAACAGCACCCTCATCTGTCTGAATGGTGTATGATCTTGGTTGAACTTCACTCAGGACAGTTCCCTTCTGAGTCCATATGTTTGTTTTGTCTTTGAACCTTACTTGGTCACCAGTGTGGAGTTCAGGTGGGTTTTGTGTTCCTCTGTCATAGTAGTACTTTTGCTTTTCTTTCTGTTGTTCTTTGAACTTCCTCACTTTCTCCCCCTCTTTTGTTTTCAGGAGGTTCTCTGGGATGGGTAGGTTTGACCTTAACAGACGTCCCATAAGGAGTTGGGCTGGTGGCATACCACACTCGAGCGGCGTTGTGCGGTATACAAGCATGCTTTGGTAGAAGTCAGTTCCACTGTCTTTTGCCTTGTACATCAGTCTTTTCACTCTCTGGACCGATTTTTCCACTAGTCCATTGGACTGTGGAAAGTGAGGACTTGACGTTGTGTGGACAAAGTCCCACTCTTTGGCAAAGTGTCGGAAACTTGCATTGTAAAACTGGGGTCCGTTGTCTGTGAAGACCTCGCTTGCCACGCCATGTCTGGAGAATATGGCTTTCATACATGTTATCACAGCATCTGCAGTGGTGGTGTACAGTCTACAAACCTCTGGATACAGGGAGTAATAGTCTGTGACTACAAGATAGTCCTTCCCTTGACATACGAATAGGTTAGCGCCTACCTTCTGGTAAGGTCTGTCTGGCGCTGGGTGTGGCTTTAGTAGTTCTACTGGATTGCTTGCTCGATATTTCAGGCATATTGTGCAGTTTGACACCTCATTTGTCACATCTTGGTTGATTCGTGGCCAGTACATCACCTCTCGTGCTCTTTTCTTACACTTTTCGATTCCCAGATGTCCTCCATGGATCCTTTTTAGCATCTCTTTTCTCAGACTCTTTCGGATAACTATTTTAATTCCTTTGTAGATGATGTCTTCGACCACTGATAGTTCCGCCCTGCAGTTCCAGTACTCTGCCATGTCAGGTGAGCAGTCTTGCTTCATGTTGGGCCATCCATCCAAGATGCTTTTCCTCAGTCATCTCATTGTTTCATCTTTGTTTGTCTCAGTCTTTATGAGCTCCATTTTTGCATCTGCTATGGGCAGTGCACTTGTGATCATGTCCACGTAGGCGTTCACTTTTTCATCCATTTTGGTGTTTGCGGGCTCACTTGGGTCAACAGCTCTGGACAACGTGTCTGCTGTATACATCAGCTTACCCGGTGTGTACGCAACATTCAGTGTATAGCGTTGCAGCCTGATCATCATTCTTTGTATTCTAAGCGGACAGCTATTTAGTGGCTTTTGGAACAATGCAATTAAGGGCTTATGGTCAGTCTCTACACTGATTGCTTGTCCTGCCACAAACTGGTGAAATCTTTCACAGGCGTATGTGATGCTGAGCAGCTCCTTTTCTATTTGAGCATATCGCGTCTCCGCGTCTGTCATTGAGCATGATGCATATGCAATAGGTTGCCAGTAGTCATATTTTTGCAGAAGAACGGCACCGAGCCCACTCTGTGATGCATCTGATGATATCTTGATGGGTCTCGCTGGGTCATAAAACCTCAGAACTGGTTCCTCTGTGAGCAGTTTCTTTAGATCGCTCCATGACTTCTCATGCTCATGATTCCATTCCCATTCTATGTTCTTTTCAGTTAGTCTTCTCAGTGGCGCCATCTTTTCTGAGAGGTTGGATATGAATTTACCCATGTAGTTGATCATTCCATTAAACCTCTGCACGTCCTTTTTGCATTGTGGCTTTGGCATATTCTCAATGGCGGACACCTTTCTGGGATCTGGTCTGATGCCCTCACTGCTAAGGATATGTCCCACGAATGTCAGTTCTGTCACCCCGAGCTGGCATTTCTCTCTATTCAGCTTCAGGTTTGTTTTCCTTGTTGCTTCCAGCAATTTTTTCAGTCTCTCGTCATGCTCAGTTCTCGTGGTTCCCCATACTATGATGTCATCCAGTGATGTATCAACTCCCTCCAGGTGCTCATAGATCATATGGATAGTTTTGTGATACACTTCAGGAGCTGAGGCAATGCCAAATGGTAACCTTAGGAATCTGTATCTGCCAAATGGATTGTTGAACGTGCAGTCTTGAACTTGCCTCGTCCAGTTTCATCTGCCAAAAACCTGATGATGCATCTAACTTGCTGAAATACTTTGCATTTGCAAACTGTGACATGATTTCCTCACGTGTAGGAAGCTTGAAGTGCTCTCTCTTTATTGCTCTGTTTAGATCTCTTGGGTCCAGGCAAATTCTGAGCTTTCCATTCTTTTTGTCCACAATGACGAGGGAACTCACCCACTCAGTTGGCTCATCTATCTTCTGAATCACGTTCAGGCTTTCCATCCTGTCCAAGTCTGCCTTCAGTTGCTTTTGAAGAGCAAACGGAACTTTTCTGCATGGATGTATGACCGTTGGCATACTTATATCTACTCTGATCGTGTGTTCTCCTGGAAGGCAGCCTAGACCCTGAAATAGGTCATTGTACTCTTTCATGAGTTCATCATAGACTGTCTCTCCTTCGCTTTCCACAATGAGGACTCTCTTTACCAGGTTCAGTCTCTCACAGGCTATTAAACCTAGTATGGCTTGCACATCCTTTGGCACCACGATTAATGTTAGCGTGTGCTCTCTGTCTTGTGTGTCACTTTGACAATGCATTTTCCTTTCACTGGTATATCAGTACCTGAGTATCCTGTCACTTTCACTTTTATTCCATGTATCTTTGGTCTGGGTCTAATTTTCTTAAAATCAGTCTCTGATATCACATTAACTTGTGCTCCAGTATCCAATTTAAATGGAATGTGTATGTCATTCACTTTTAGTGTCAACATCCAGTCTCTTTTTTCTTCTTTTTTGTTTTCAGACACAACATCCACATAGAACTCCTCTATCCCGCTTTCATCTACTGCATGGACCTTGCTTTGTTGCGCTTGGTTCTTACAGCAACGGGCATAATAGTTGTTTTTGTTGCAACTATTGCATGTTTTACCATATGCTGGACACTTTTTTGGTGGATGCTGTGTACCGCATCGACTACATGACTTTCGATTGCCTCTTTCATTTTTGTTCGCTGGCCACGCCTCTTTTTTCACATTGGCGCTCTTTTTGTTAAACGGTTTGTGTCCGTTCTTACTCACTGCATCCATGTTGCAGCTACTGTCACTGAACAGCTCCTTTGCTTGCGACTTCACAGTCTCTGTAGCCCTACACAGTGCTATGGCTTTTCCCAGGTCTAGATTTTGCTCTCTTAGCAGTCTTTCCCTTAGACCATTATCTGGAATACCACACACCAGTCTGTCTTTTATCAGCGAGTCTGTCAGTCCCCCAAATTCACATGTTTTGCTTTGGTTTCTCAGTTCAGTCACATACTGATCAATAGTCTCTCCCGTTTTCTGTACACATGTGAAAAATCTGTGCCTCTCAAATGTCACGTTACGTTTAGGTATGCAGTAGGCCTCAAACTGTTCCATTATTTTATCCAGCTTCATTTTGTCTCCATCAGCAGTGAATGTGAAGTTATTATACACCTCCAGCGCTTCATCACCCACGACATGTAAGAACACTGACGCTTTCATTTTATCACTTTTCTCGTCAGCTCCGATTGCTGATAAATACAACTCCAAACGTTGTTTGAACCTCCTCCAATTTTCAGCCACATTACCTGTCAACTGAAGCTTCACCGGTGGGTGTAAACCTACCATTTTTTCACTTCATTAGCTATTCTCCAATGGTAAGTAACGATGTTCTCTTTTGGCTTGCTAATATGTGGAGAGCTGATTTCGCTGGGTAGCTCACTTGCCACTATCTCGTCGAGTTGCTAACTTCAGATTTTTCCTCTTCATCTCTTTCAATCACTTCTGACACCATGTATTGATTTCTATGTGGGTTCAATGACGACACATTCATGAAAGAGCTTGTCTTTTTATCTAAAGTATGTTCAACTCAGTTAACAGCATTACAGGAGACACCATGTTAGAGAGCCATCTAAAACAAAACTAAAACTAAACTCTGCCTCTGTCACATGCCCTCTGCTGGTAAGGCATAAATAATCAAACAGGCAAATATGCTGGTAAGGCATCATAATCAAACAGGCAAATACCATCACTATTTGCTGATATCATTACAATCCCCTCTCATTCTTCTAAACTCTAGCGAATATAAGCCTAATCGTCCCAATCTCTCCTCATACGTCATTCCTGCCATCCCAGGTATCAGTCTGGTGAATCTTTGCTGCACACCCTCCATGGCAAGAACATCCTTTCTCAGATAAGGTGACCAAAACTGCACACAATACTCAAGGTGTGGTCTCACCAAGGCACTGTACAACTGCAGCAAGACATCCTTGCTCCTGTACTCGAATCCTCTCGCTATGAAGGCCAATATACCATTTGCCTTCTTAACCGCCTGCTGCACCTGCATGCTTACCTTCAGCGACTGGTGCACAAGGACACCCAGGTCTCATTGCAGTTCCCCTTTTCCCAATCTATTGCCGTTCAGGTAATAATCTGTCTTCCTGTTTTTGCCACCAAAGTGGATAACCTTGCATTTATCCACATTATACTGTGTCTGCCATGCATCTGCCCAACCACCCAACCTGTCCAAATCATACTGGAATTTCTCGGCATCCTCCTCAAAGCACACACGCCCACCCAGCTTTGTGTTGTCTGCAAACTTGGAGATATTACATCTAGTTCCCTCATCTAGATCATTTATATACATTGTGAATAGCTGGGGTCCTAGCACCAATCCCTGCGGTACCCCACTAGTCACTGCCTGTCACTCAGAAAAAGACCCGTTTATTCCAACTCTTTGCTTCCTGTCTGCCAACCGGTTCTCTATCCAAGGCAGTACCTTACCCCCAATCCCGTGTGCTTTAACTTTGCACGCTAATCTTTTATGCGGGACCTTATCGAAAGCCTTCTGAAAGTCCAAATACACCACATACACTGGTTCTCCCTTATCTATTCTACCAGTTACATCCTCAAAAAATTCCATGTCTATACACACCAGCAATTTTCCCTGTCGAGGCTGTCCGTATGCACCGAGGCTGTCTATACAAATCAAGGCTGCTGATATAAAGTCCCCACCTGACATTTTTGGAGACATTCTCTGTTCTTTTGTTTATAGTAAATTTCTAATTTATTAATGCATAACTTAAAGAACAAACTGGCAGGTAAATGGATCACCAATTAATATCCTAATTCTCATCCTAAGTCTCTGATTTGTCATGCTGCATGTCTGACATCCAGTCCTGGATGAGCAGAAATTTCCTCCAACTAAGTATTGGGGAGACCAAAACCATTGTCTTCAGTCCCTACTGCAAACTCCGTTCCCTAGCCATTGACTCCCTCCCTCTCCCTGGTCATCGTCTGAGGCTTAACCAGGCTGTGTGCAACCTTGGTGTCCTACTTGACCCTGAGATGTGCTTCCGACCACATATCTGCGCCATCATCAAGACCTACCTCTGTAACATCGCCTGTCTCTGCCCTACCTCTGCTTATCTGCTGCTGAAACCCTCATCCATGCCTTTGTTACCTCTCGACTTGATTATTCCAATGCACTGCCGGCTGGCCTCCCATCTTCCACCCTTCATAAACTCTGCTGGCTGTACCCTAAATCACACTAAGTCCCGTTCACCCATCACTCCTGTGCTCGCTAACCTACAGTGGCCCCCAGTCCGGCATCGTTGTTTTCAAATCCCTCCATTGCTTCGCCCCTTCCCATCTCTGTAACCTCCTCCAGCCCTACAACCCTCAGGGATTTCTGCGTTCCTTCAATTCTAACCTCGTGCGCATCTCCGATTTAATTGCTCCACCATTGGTGGTCGAGCCTTCAGCTGCCGAGGCCCTAAACTCTGGAAATCCCTCCCTAAACCTCTCCGCTTCTCTACCTTTCATTCCTCATTTAAGACACTCCTTAAAACCTACCTCTGTATCCCAATATCTCCTTATGTGGCTCGATGTCACATCCTGTTTGCTAACGCTCCTGTGAAGGGCCTTGGGACGTTTTTCTATGTTAAAGGTGCTATGTAAATGCAAGTTTCTGTTGTCAATGGGTTGAAATTGAAGTGGGATGAACTCCTGATTTGTCAAGTTTGTGTTGTTCCTTTCCTCTAAATGGCCTGTTCTGCTATAAATAGCAGTGGTGAATCTCAGCCACCATCCTTTGTATTGTCCACTCAAGCTATGGAACTCACCATACAAAAATAAGGTAACATCTTCAGAATAAATATAATTCATGGTGCACATTGAATTTGTGAGCACCAGATCTGCTGCCTATCATAGAATCATAGATTGGTTACAGCACAGGAGGCCATTCGGCCCAGCGAGCCCGTGCCAGCTCTCTGCAAGAGCACTTCATTAATAGACGCAGAATTAGACGAGAATTCTTCGCCCGCAGGCTGTCAGTACGAGTTTTAAAAATGATTCTAGTATTACAGGTTAAGTAAAGAGCTTCATTTTGCGGGTTAACACTGGGGATGTGAAATGCAAAGCCTACCTCAGGCACTGACAGTGGCTTGAGGTAGGACTCTCCAGCCTTTGGAATCTCAGAACACCATCAAATCTAACAAGTACAAGGAAGAAATCGTTTTACAAATGAAAATGACTCTGCCACCTTCTGGTAATTAAGTGCAGAGTACCATTAAATAATCTTGTAGGCCTTGGCATTTTGCCAAAGGCTCATCTCTCCACTATTTTAGCAAATACAGTATCCATTAGTCTCTGCTGCAATCTTAATTTCTCTTTCACTATCAACCCTCCTTTTTAACTTGCACATGAATTGTTGCTCTTCCCTAATACAAACCACAATTATCCTAGTCCCTTCCCTTCTTAATTAAATGTCTTGATAGTAAGTAGCAAGGGTTACAAAATTAGCCCTATAACGTATTTTTTATTATCAATTAATGGATGTCCTGTGGCATTATTCACGGTGAGTTTGGAGGTCGTCCAAGGGGGAGTCAAGAAGAGGAAGGTGGAATTGCAGGATGGGACTCCTGAAGGTTTTTGAAAACAAAGAGAGAGGGTAAAATGAACAGATTGAGAGAGGAAGTCCTGGAGAGCAGGGACATGGTGGATAAAAGACCAATGATGGAGGGTGGAAAATAGGCAAGTTTCAGAGACGTGAAGGGTGCAAGCAAGCACATATAGCTGAAGGGGGCTGTTGAAATAAGTTGGGGTAAGACTTTGGAGGCATTTGAAGGTACGGGCCAGGATTTTGAAAATGATATGGAGGGGCATGTGGAGCCAGGCAAGAAGTGGAGTGATTGATTTAAGGGTTATGGGTAGTGATACTCTGAATGGCTTGTAAATTATGATGGTGAGAAGGCTGGGCAGAAGATCAGTACAGAAGCTGAGCCTCGAGATGTCAAGTTTGAATTGGAGAATTGGCAGCAGGAGGGAGGGGCAGGAATAGGTGGAGGAGGGGATGTTTTGAAGGTGAAAAATGGTGATCTTGATGATGGGAACGGATGTGGGGAAAAGAACTAAATGCTGAATCAAGTAACACGGCATGGTTCTGATTAATCATCTGTCGTGTTTCCTACATTACAATAGTGACTACACTTCAAAAAAGTACCTCATTGGCTGTAAAGTGCTCTGTGAGGTCCTTTTTAAAAATGTATTCATTCATGGGATCTGGGCATCGCTGGCAAGGCCAGAATTTTTTGCCCATCCCTAATTGACCTTGAGAAGGTGGTGGTGAGCAACCTTCTTGAACCGCTGCAGTCCGTGTGGTGAAGATACTGCCACAGTGCTGTTAGGGAGGGAGTTCCAGGATTTTGACCCAGCGACGATGAAGGAATGGCGATATATTTTCAAGTCAGGATGGTGTATGACTTGGAGGGTAACTTGGAGGTGGTGGTGTTCCCATGCGCCTGCTGCCCTTGTCCTTCTAAGTGGTGGAGGTGTTGCCGAAGAAGCCTTGGCGAGTTGCTGCAGTGAATAGATGGTATACAATGCAGACATGGTGGGCCGGTGGTGGAGGGAGTGAATGTTTAAGGTGGTGGTTGGGGTGCCAAACAAGTGGGCTGCTTTGTCCTGGATGGTGTCGGAGCCTCTCGAGTGTTGTTGGAGCTGCACTCATCCAGGCAAGTGGAGAGTATTCCCTCACACTCTGACTCCTGAGGTCATGAAAGGCACTATATAAATGCAAGTTCTTTCTTTCTTCTTTATTGCTGCTTTTATCTATGGTTCCAATGAAAGGCGGGGTCCTATCAGCACAGTGTCATTTAGATAATTCAAGTCCTTTAGAATGCCCTACCTTGGCGATTGGTTTCACCTTGTATTTCACGAGTATAATGACCATATAATTCTATGTTTGTGCATCACCAGGTCTTTCTGTCCAAAGCAAAGGAAAGTAATCCTGCAGAGAGGAGCTAACTAACAGGAAACATGACTGAGAGCACAATGGCCAGACAATAATATATTTTACTTTTAAGGAGTTGGAATTAATATCAACAGAGCCTGAAGATATTGGTGTGAGGTTTTATTTATTCAAAAGAATATTCCTGTTTTGTTTTACTATGTTTGTCTGTAAACTACAGCACAGGTCTGCCTGCGAGAATTGAACTGACTGAGACAGCTCATTACACAGAATATGCAGTTCTCGTATAAACATTCATGACTGCGGACTTTAGCAGATAGTGGACTATTAATTCATTGTCACTTGAAAACGGTCAGGCAGCAATGAGATGTTCACTCAAGTGGCCCTCACATCCATCGCGTCACGCCTTGCTTCCAGCTTATGTCAGTGACTTGAAACGGGTTCATGCTTATTTGTCTTCTAATGAAACACAAAAGCAGTAACGTATTTGAGTGTAGCATTAAGTCTGAAATAAATTTCTATCCTAATTTTAGTCTCCATTTTGTATTTTCTCAAGCATAGATATTAACCCCAACTTTGCGATCCCAGCAGAATTGGGCTTGCACGTGCTTGTGGAAAGGACACACCCGCAGCTGTAGCACAGGGGTGCTCAATGCTGAATTTTATAATAGGAGCCTCTCCTCCAAATTTGAATAGGCTATTGGCACAGGAAAGGCTTGCCTGGAGAGCTTGGCTTGTGGCACGCTTGGCTGGTCATGTGCAAAATATGGCAGGGCTGCAGCTTGCAATAAAAGTTGTGGTGGAAGCAGGAAAGTGGACTACAACAACAACTTGCATTTATATAGCACCTTTAACGTAGTCTCAAGGCGCTTCACAGGAGCGTTCTAAAACAAAATTTCACACCGAGCCACATGAGATATTAGGACAGATGGTCACAGAGATATGTTTTAAGGAGTAAGTTAAAGGAGGGAAGAGAGGTAGAGAGGCAAAGAGGTTTAGGGAGGGAATTCCAGAGCTAAGAGCCTTGGCAGCTGAAGGCACGGCCACCAATGGTGGAGCAATTAAAACTGAGGATGCTCAAGAGGTCAGAATTAGAGGAGCACAGATATCTCATAGGATTGTGAGGCTGGAGGAGATTACAGAGATAAGGAGGGGTGAGGCCATGGTGGGATTTGAAAACAAAGATGAGAATTTTAAAATCAGGGTGTTGTTTAACTGGGAGCCAATGTAGGTCAGCGAGCACAGGGGAGATGGGCGAACGAGACCTGGTGTGACTAATTGTTCACATTGGCAACAGTGGGCAACATTGCCACTTTGATGCTGAAAAGTTGGAGGTCCTGCTGCCTGAGCTGCACTAAAGGAGGGTGGTTCTATTTGGGGCTGAATGCCACCCTCCAGTAAAAGTGCAGGTGCCAACTGCATAGAGGGTACAACCTCTGATTCCCCGTATCTGGTTGTAAAGAAAAAAAAGACTTGCATTTATATAGTGCCTTTCACGACCACTGGACATCGCAAAGCGCTTTTCAGCCTATGAGGAAGAAGCTTGCTGGTATTAGAAGCAAAGCATAGTATTATGCTCCTGACCTTTGAGCACATTTCTTGTGGGGCCCATGAAACCAGACACAAACCCGAGATACACAGCAACAGAAGATGTAAATTGAAATAAAAGCCTATTTTTTTTTTGTCATAGAAGATAGGAGCAGGAGTAGGCCATTCGGCCCCTCAAGCCTGCTCCGCCATTCAATGAGATCATGGCTGATCATCCAAACTCAGTACCATGTCCCTGCCTTCTCCCCATATCCCTTGATCCCTTTAGCCCCAATAAATATATCCAACTCCCCCTTGAACATACCCAATGAATTGGCCTCCACTGCTCTCTGTGGTAGAGAATTCCACAGGCTCACCACTCTCCGGGCGAAGAAATTCCTCCTCATCCCCGTCCCAAATGGCCTACCTCCCATCCGCAGACTGTGACCCCCCGGTTCCGGACTCCCCGGCCATTCTTTCTATTTTTCCTGAAACACCACTTATTTAGATAATCGGCAGAACTGCATCTATCCATGCTAGCTACATAATAAAATGACATGAATGGCCATCAAATTTGCTTTGACATCCATATTACATCTTTGTCAGGAAACCACGGTTACCAATGACTAATTACTCTATGCTTTAGTGTACTAAAACTCAGCTCTACTTTTCATTAAGCTACTTAGCTGCACCTCATTGAGATTGTGTTAAAGATGTGTTGAAAAGCTACTGCCATGACACCAATTGCTAACCATTCATTCCCCTGGAATTGTTTATGATATAGGTTTATGTTGTTCTAAATAATAATGACAAATGTGTTAACAGATTGTGCCTAGAGTGGCATAGTTATGTTTGCTAATATAGAAAGCAAGTGTCTGGCCTCCACTGATTTGGAATCCACAACTGCTGGCCAGATTTTGGCCTGAAACATTATAGTAATCACTTCAGCAATCCAAACTCAATGATTGTGCCTGCTTTGCATCACGGCCCAGGTTTGTGCTTGTGTTTGTCTGTGCAATGCTAGTCACCTGTATAAAATAGGCCTTGGATCAACAAATAGTGAGTGTGCATTACGGTTAGGGTGAGAATTTGAAGATTATAAAGAGGCTGGGAGTTTGACACTGGAGATGGATTTATTTATTCCAATTCTTGAGCAGAAAATCATGCATAATACCAAATGCCCACCAGATATGTCAATTTAACAGAGTGTTTTGGAATAGTGTATCACAGTGAGTGATTACATATGATGCAAGAGGCTTTTATTTACCTTGTTAGTCCATCAAACTATCTTCAGTCAAATATAGTATTTGTCATGCATACTCAGGAGGTCTATCTAGACTATCTTTACCATAGCATTTTCAATTAGGCTGGATTAATTGGGCGAATGTTGCACTGTGTGAACTGGTATTAATTTGTGAATTTCTGCTATAGATGAATGTGGTTTCCTTCTTCTAAATTATTCCATGATGCCCCAGGATAAAATTAAATCATGTCTAGCCTCTGCAAACCATCCCTAAAGGTCATTAAGAAAGCTGGTAATAAATCTTAAAAATTGCTGTGGTGGGTGTTCTTGGCTTTTGATGGTGAAAAAATGTATTTGTTTATCTTATTGAAATTCTGCACTGCTTATGGCTTTGTAATGAAACAAAATTGCTTTTTTTTGCAGCATGCTACATTGCAATATGATTCACCTCTACCCGCTGAGACCATAATAGTTTATCAAGTGATGTATGTAAGAATCCTCCATCAACCAATATTTTCTTTTGTTGCATGTTTTCCCTGCTGATCCTCTGCTGTTAATCTTGTATTCTCATATATTTCTATTGGGACATATTAGAGAAGGGTTGAATGGTTTTAAAGCTGTACAATATGTTGTAGCAAATATCTATTCATCATACATAGTTTGTAATGGTCATTTATATGTGAAACATTGCATATGAATATTCTCATGTTTTTGAAAACTGCTGTAATTCACATTATATGATAAACACAATATTACAAATTTCAATAAATCCTTGCACGTAATATGGGGAAGCAGATTTTTAACATTTGTGTCCTTGAATTTAGAATTGTTTTGTTACATAGCCAAGGCTCATTAATAGATCAGACTTTAGTTTAATCTTTAATATACATCTTCCTGTGCAAATTTCAGTGAGAAAAAAAAAGTTATGTTCTATTATGCTGCTCAATTGCTCTGGTTCATGGAAGATATTACGTTTGTGATTTGAGTGGAAATGTGAACCATAACTTCACTTTGGAAAACCAGCGCAATTTGCGCCCAGATTGCCGATTGCGCCCAAAGGGGAAACTCTACCCCTATATATTGGCCCAGAAATTCGGGTCGGAGGCTTCCCGTGGGTGCAAGCCTCCGACCTGCACTTACCTAGTGCGCCGGCTGTTGGGCTGTGGGCCCACGTGGGATTCCGATCCTGGACCTGCTCCAACTGCCGGCGCGCAGTGCTTGCGTATCCCAGGGGCGCAGTTAGTTCGAAGCGTCCCCTGGGATCACATGGGCCATGGAGAGCCAATGGTAGCAGGGAATCTGTAGTCATAGATTTGACAGGAAGACCTATGAATGCAATTCAGCCCCAAAAATCACTAAAACTTCAAATAATTTTTTTTTTTTAAATCACATTTTTAAAATAACTATAAATTACATAAAATAACTATTTTAAATAATAATTTAAATTTTTGAAAAATTAATTAGTTTCTAACGGGGCTAAAAATAAACTTACCTTTCTTTAAAGTATTTAAAAATAATAAACCTGTGGAAAAAATGTTTTAATTTAACTTAATTCACCACTGCTTTTTACAAGCGTAGCTGCTAGACTTACCCTCCTGGAGAAACCTGTAAAAAAAACTGGAAGTTCCAGGCGTACGAGCTGCCTCTTCGGCACACGCGTTCAACATGTGAACCCCTTCCTTTAAGGGAATGGAAGTTCCGGTTTCCCGCATATGCGCAGTGCATGCATGAAACTGGCACTTTCGTTGGGCCTACGCGAGTACCCAGCGCACACTCACCCGTGGGGACCCGAAGTTCTGGTCAATGTGCAATTTGTTGGCATTATCTGGTCAAACTCCATCTTGCATTTGTTTTGTGTGTAACCCCAAACAACGTGATCTGGTGATGTGATTAAATATGAACAGATTTAGCAGAAGACCATTGGTCCTTTTAATCTACTTTTCCAAACTTCTCCGCAGATTCCTAACTTTAATTCTTGAACGAATAGTCTTGAATCCTATTTATTAACAGGAATTCAACCATTCTTTATTTTAAAAACTTGCCATGGTATTCTGATCTACCATTTAGTCCCACTCATCTGCTATTTCCCCTTAGCCCTGCAGATTTTGCCATTTCAAGTATATATCCAATTCCCTTTTGAAAGTTACTATTTAATGTTT
This sequence comes from Somniosus microcephalus, assembly GCF_052327205.1. Lineage (NCBI taxonomy): Eukaryota > Metazoa > Chordata > Chondrichthyes > Squaliformes > Somniosidae > Somniosus > Somniosus microcephalus. Next base: position 242,410,437 of record NC_140989.1, on the reverse strand, counting down.
CCACCACTTTCAGGCAGTGTATTCCAGATCATAATTCAGTGTCAAAAAAAAATTCTCATCTCCCCTCTGGTTCTTTTTCCAATTACCTTAAATCTGTGTCCTCTGGTTACTGACCTTCCTACGAGTGGAAAGTTTCTCCTTATTCACTCTATCAAAACCCTTCATAATTAAATCTCCCCATAGACCTTCTCTGCTCTAAGGAGAACAATCCCAGCTTCTCTAGTCTCTCCACACAATTGAAGTCCCTCATCCCAGTTATCCTGCTAGTAAATCTCCTCCGCACTCTTGACATCCTTCCTAAAATGTGGTGCCCAGAATTGGACACCGTACTCCAGCTGAGGCCTAACCAGTGCATTATAAGTTTAGAAATCCTTCCCGACAAGAACTTATTTGGGAGCCTGGCAACAAATTGCGTACATATTGACAAATTCTCATTGGAGTAAAGATTGTGAACTACATGCTTAAAATGATTTAAAAAATAAACTCAGTGCAGGACCAGCTGATTGCTCTGTTAGTTGAGCTTAGCCAGGGCAGCTGTTTGAATGCTACAATTGGCCGTGGTACTTGTAGGTTGGGGAGGGGGAAATGAACTAGGGTTCCTTGCCCTGACTCCTTTCACTGGCTGTGTGAGTGTTGGGTAGGGACAGGATCAGCCTCAGCTTTGCTGACCCCCCCACAATTCAACAATGCCACTTGGGCAATGTGCTAGAAGATGATTACCTGTGCAACCAAACTTCAGCAAGGAGTCAACGAAGGTAGAGGAATCCATGACAATTTGGATGTTTGCATTAATGCCAAAACATTGCTTCAAGTCTTCATTGTATATTGTGCATTAAATGTTTTAAGGTGCAATATTTTAATGGTAAATTAATTTTCTTAACAGACTTACAAAAAACACAAGTTCCTTTGTTTAGGTAGTTCTTTATTGTCACTAAAGCATAAGGCAGTATTTTACTAAAAGGAGATATATGCTACAAGACACGGTAGCATGCCTTTCAAGATAGTCTGGTACACAAAGCAGCAGAATGACCAAGGTGACGATAGTAGTTCACATACCTAAACCCTTGCATAAGGTGGGAGGATGCAGCACTGTTTAGCCTCCAGTACATTAAAACTGCTTTACAGCATACCTGGAATAGGACGGGAACTCATTTACTGTCTGCATATCTGAAACCATCCAGCAATATTGCATCTTCCAATACTGTAACATTTTTACTGTGCAATAAAAGCTGTCCTGAAAAACAGACGGGGGTTTAATTTCCTCTGTTTCTGCGACACCTGTAATGTGTTTGTGCAAATTTCTGTGTGCAGTTTACTCAGCCAAAATAGCACAGCAGAAATCTATGCACGTTAATAGTTATGCTAAAAGTAGCACGGAGAGGAAATTGAACCCATTGTTAAGCACTAATGGTTTTGGAGATAACTCTTCCCTCTGAATGACTTGAAATCTTTCGAGTAAGTTTTAAGGTGTTACATTTTTGTAGCTACAGTATCAATCCAAAGCCAACGGGTACCTTGTTTATATTTCCCGGCTACAATTCACACACTCAGGATCAACAGAACTCTACATAAATACGCAACAGCTCTCAGCTGTTTAAATTATGAGAGTTTTTGAGACGGTATCCCCCTCACAGCACTTCATAATCTTGAATTGATACTACACTGGAGTTGCACGAAAATTGTAAGCCTGCTGTAAGAGGGTCTCACACCCCTCTGAAGTCCAGTTATAGTGTCGCTTTTACATTGCTGAGAAGTGCGCCGCCGTTTAGTGACTTCAGTCCTGGAAACGCAATGAATCTAGTTAAATCTTGATTTTGTGCAAGATAGGAATTAGGTTGGAAAGCAGTTATGCTCTTTTTAAATCCCATCAGGAACTATTATTGTGTCTGTGGAAGACAATTACTTGTAGAAATAAACATGCAAAACTAGAATTCCCAACAAGTACCCAAATGTAAACTGCATGGAAAAAAACTTCAACTTTCCCAACCGATTTCAGCTTGCAACTCCTCAGCAATGCACATCACTCCTCTTTTCTCCTTTGTTTTACATCTGTGGTATTTTGCACTCTGCTCTGACGTTCTTCTACATCTCTCAAAAGTAGGAAAGACCCTGCAATAGGTTTTGGCCTCATTACTTGGCACAAGTGCTGGAAACATTCATCTATATGGTACTTAGCTTTTCAGTGCAGTAACTTTTAACTCTCAATCCCTGTGAAATGCTTAAGACGGATACTGTAAACTGCAACGTTCTGATGGTGTGCCAATAAATTTGTACTGCAGCTCAACCGCTACATTATCTTGCACAGATGACTTACAAATGTTCACAGTAGCTATTCAAAGTATTAGAGAAAGACTTGTCATAATCAGCAGTATTTTATAATGAACACAGCATACACATATGCCTCTATTTTCATCAGTTTAGTCTGATCCAGCCACAGGGCACAATTACACTTATAAACACTTTTTAAAAAGGAAATTTCCATACAATTATTGTAATACCATATAGCTGTGCTATTTTAAATTTTATAAGAAAACATCAATTTATTAAACATCTGGCAACAATAAATGGATTTTCAATTACAGTTGAGTATTCTGCTTTGATAACACAAATTTCATAATGGTAACAGACATGCAGTGAGGATGCCTGGCTATTTAAAAAAAAAAAGCAATACAATCAATAATTTGCTTTAGAAAGTTTCAGTCTGTTTAATAACCACTCCAATATATCATCTAGGATCGGGGAAGAATAATGCAGAATTTGCCTACATGTGCAATAGTTTCCTGAGAACAAAAATTACTGATCTATAGGCTAAAAGTTTAGCTCGATTTTTAAAAATCTAACAGCAGCAGAAATAAAGTGGGTGAAGTAGTGATTTACAGGGCTGAAGTGCATTGAAAGACATCCAAACTTCCAAGGTACAAGGCCAGATTATGGCTGGTACATTTTGTTTGTTTTGGAATGATAAATCAATTATTCATGCAAGTGCCAAACTTTCTGGATCTCACAGATCCAATCAGAGGCTTCAAACAAGTCAAATCTGCTGTGGCTTTTACAGAAGCTGCCATGGAATTAGTTTGACCACGTGACTTCTAATCCAAAGGTTATGGGACAGTTAATTTCCATTTATGCTCTTTAGGGTTACAGGATAACATAAATCCAGAAATACAACAGCAGAGCATATCATACTTCTTTGTAGTAGTAAGACGACAATTTGTGAGAATTAAATCCAAGCTGCTAAAACAAATGACCTCCCAATTAAAAGCAATTATACCCAGGATTTACATTCCACTTACTAGTATATGAAAGTTTACAAATATTACAATTGTATTATTGCATTCTATTTTTAAAAGAGGGCAACTGGTTCCATACACTACCAGCTATTTTTCTGTTTTACAAATAAATATGTTCCATAAAAATCTGTTCCATAACCTTTGTCTTAGATTAACTGATTTGAGGAAGGATCAAACCAGTCATAAGTGCATCTCTCACCCAGGGAAAGTTAGAAGTTGCACAAAAACAATACATCAAAAATGTTGAGGTTTACAAGCCGTACTGACAGTATTCGGAATACCTTAGTCTGAAATGTAAGCCTTGTGTACTTATTGTAAGGATAGTTTAAACTTCAAATTTGAAATGTTCACATTAGCTATACCTTGAGCAACAGCACCTCACTTGCTTGAATGCCATAAATACTAAATAGGAATAATCTTTGTTTAGTCACGAGATTTTTGCCTATGAGTGCGCATGTCATGTATGGATATGTTGCAGGTGACTGACCCTGAGAAATGCTTTTGGGGATGATCCAATTTTTTTTTTAAAGCTATTAGAATTATTCCTGTTGGGCAATGATTGACTATAGAATCTCAATGCATAGCTGCTTTTAATCCTTTTCAATCACAAAGTTTTTTTTGGAGATGGCAATGAGCTCAAACAGATAAACGTATCTAAAATCAGGTGTGTAATGTTCTGGTAACCTTGTCAGTGTTCAGGTATGTAATAAAGGGCATGTGAACAAAACCAATAGGCAAACATGTGTCTAGGACCATGTCTTTTTGAAATGGTCCTGGACACACTTTGTTCACACATTCAAACGGTGCAAATATCTCATTTCTTCCCCTCCCCCTTCCTCTTGCATTTTAACACCATCAGTCATCCATGGAAACACATATATTCCTACTCCCAATGCAACTGTTTGAGGAATGTGGAAAATGTTATAAGGTGGCATATTTATCTCTTTTTGGCTCAAGTCTTTTGCATAGGACAGCACACAAACCAAGATTGGGGAAAGCATGCATGCTCAGCGCACAGTACCACATCATTCACTACCTTCAGTAAATAAATACACTCATTACTAGGCAAATCCCTTAGCCTGGAGGTTCAAGCCTTACATTTAAAAAAATAATCCACACAATTTAACTTGCATCAACTTGCCTTCTATAAAAATTGCATATACAAATCCAACTATATTCTCTAAATTAAGTTCTCTAAGTTTGCTTAACAAATTGTGATGTAATACTATGGTGACCACACTATAGCAGATAATCAATTATTTTGATCTGTGCAGCAGGTGCTTTGCAAATGTGTCTCTATCTCTGTCTTGCCTAGCTAGCGGGTTTCCTAAAAACAAAATGCAGCAAGTTATGGGTACAAAATGGTTATCTCCCAAAGTTTTGGTGCAAAAGTAATCATGATTACTGCATGCTTAAATGGCAGCCTTTACTGTCTGGTGGGTCTATTGCTGGACAGGGAAGAAAGCTGCCTCACTATTTAGTAAACGCAGAGTAACAGTTACTAGCAAGCTGTGAATGAGTTAACATTCCATCCACCCCTATGAAAATGTATGGTTGGGAAAGATGATTATTGAGCAGCCATCTCTTTCCACAGGGGAAAAAGCAAGGGGGCAGATTGTGCTCCAGACAAGAAGGTAACCTGAGTTAACTGAACTCTTAATGATCCTTAGCTCAGTAGGAAGAAAAGAAGCTGATGCGTCTAGATAGTCAAATTTGTATGTTGTCATCGCATGATGTTAGTGCCAAGCACCATCCTTGTTGGGTGTAAATATACTAAGAAACCTTGGGCACATTTTTCAAATCAAATACAGTTGATACTATTTTAATCCACCTAAAAAATTTCCCCTGGAGCAAGGTTTACACTCAGGCAATTCTACAAATGGCCAAGGCTCTAAAGTGCAAGGAGTAAAATGGGTAGAGCTAAACTGAGCTAGTCCTGCATCTACTGCAGCTCCTTCAATAATAATCAGCAGCAACATAAAGTCACCTCTGCCTTGGGTTGTGGCCTGGGAGCTTAGTTTTGGTCAAAGCATACCCAGTTCAAAAGAAGTCATGTCACTCCTGAATTATAGAAGTGTGTTTTTTAAAAATCTTTGTAACCCTCGAGTTTGTACAATAAGAATTTTCTGTGCGTAGTGGTAGAATTCTTTTTCTCTATAACTGGTGCCCATGACGTTAAGTCTGGAGCAACGAGAGGTACACTGGAATATGATGTCATTTCACTTTTTTTGCCTTTGCACCAATGCTAATAAGAACAGTAAAATTACTAGTGGTTAAAATGTCAATATTCTGTAAATTGTTTTTCATTTAAATTGTTTCAGAAAGTACTGAAAACTTTTGAAACCTGGTACATGATTGACCGTGCACTGGGATTTAGGAAAAGGTGGCATGTATTTTGAATTGTCAGCTGTATGTAGCAGCATTATGCATAATTTAGTGGCTACCCAAACTCTTACAGTTGATTTCTTATAAAAATTTGATCTAGCACATATAACCAACACACGAGTATGAGGTGATTATGTATACCACACAAAAGTTTGGCTATAAACCTGATAAATTCTGATGGTCTAGAGTGCACTTGGGCTACATTTCAGATTTAACTGCTGCAGGTTTTGAAACGATCTGTATGGCAGAATTGATTCAAAGCAACCACATGGGAATTCAGGCCAGATCTGCAAATCAAACACCTAAAGTTATAAACCACCTAAAGAGGAAAGTAACCCAAGAACTGAAAGAAAGTGCAGAAATTAAATGGGAGTGTGAATTACTGGTTTAACTGAATTAGGGAAGTTTTGATGTTTTTCCATGGCAAGCGCAATGGCCATTGGTCAGTACTGCTTATAACATGACTTTAACAAACTCAACCTAATTACAAAATTAAAACGCATCATATAACACAATTTGTGAGGGCATGAATCCATTTTCTAGTTTGTTTTCTCTTTCCCTAGGTATACATAAATTGCAGCCAAGATGGCAGATTAGTTGGGTCTAAATTCCGATCTGTACGGATGTAAAAGACTGTTCATCGTCCTTCTAACCTCTGGACCACAAACCAGAATAATTAAATTAGGGGACATGACCAGAATGCGTGGAGAGTAGGCCCTCCTGGCCATAGTCCGTGCACTATTTATTGGAGGGGGTGAAATTCACATGAGCGAGTAGTATGTATCTGGAAATTGAATGGTTGTGCCTCTTGTTTGCTGATCTGGGTCTTATTCCAACCTCATCGAGGCCTTTGGGTTGTCTGATTTGGAGTTGAATATGCTGGATCAAGTGCTTGACAGCTCTCTGAGATTGGGGAAATGCCTAGCTGTGTGGCCTGCTACACAATGACTTCCCACCCCTGGAAAATAACTAGACCTGTATGAGAAACTAGGTGACTAAGCAGCAATACTTTGTTCAAGGCGTGGCAAAGGACAACCTTTCTCCCCCCCGCCCCCCAACCCCAAAAGGCACAATATCTCAAATATGTAGAGCCATGCAAAGTATACTTCCTGCAAACTCGGTGTGGGAGGGGGAGGGAATTCATTAACTCAACTAAATACGCAAACATTTTAAAACTTCAACAATTCCAGGAGTTTCTGAATTCTAACTAAGGAGAACAGTAAAGCTCCACTTTTAGCTGAGATCTTCGAAATGTTGCAAGCATTTTTGCAGTCAGTGATGAGGCAAGACAATTTCGAAACTAATGGCTTGTATTTGTAAGTAGACAATACACGTTCTGTTTTGAATTGACTTGTCACTAAATATCAATGACGTTAACTCAAGAACATAAGAACATAAGAAATAGGAGCAGGAGTAGGCCAATCGGCCCCTCGAGCCTGCTCTGCCATTCAATAAGATCATGGCTGATCTGATCCTAACCGCCAATCTACTATCACAGAACCATCTCCTGAATCTAACAGAATTAGACACACGAAATAGGAGCATTCTTGAATTCTGTCGTTATTTAATTAAAACGACAGGAGTTGGAAGACAGCAGAGGCCTCACTATCGTGAGTGTACACAAATTTTGAGTAATGGTTTAGAGTATGGGAGTGTATAGAAAATCACCAGGCAATCACGATCGATGGTGGTGGCAGGGTAAGAATTTGGTGGAGGAAACATGGAATCATGAACATATTCCTAAATGTTGGGTTGTCTATGTTCCCTATTTTTTTTTTCTTTGGTAGTTTTTGGTATTTAAAGCTGCTGCTCTGATTTTAAAATAATAATACATTTTGGAATACACGTTGGGATTTACTTTTTGTAACTTGGTTAAATTCAGTCAGTTTGATTCCAAATTTCTTGACTTGAGTTTAAGTCCACAATTCCCAGATAAATTGCTGGAGTTCACTTGTTTACTGGCTTGAAATTGTACAGAGTACAACTAAGTGACAGAAAATGGGGTCAGGTATACACCAAAGGCTTTAAAACTTAGGATTTGTAATTAATTTTGCCTTAAACATACCTGAGAAATAAGCTCAGAATCAATGTCTAAAGAGTGCCTAAGCATTTTGTAACTATGCCATCGAAATCCTTTTTTGAGTTATGTATGGATCATATGAAATATTCAGAAACTGGTTCTACAACTCTGGTTCTGAGGTTTCTCCATTAGAGCAAATTGTCTTTGGTTATTAGCTAACTTAATCAAACAAATATTTATCAACTCTATAAAATCTACTGCACCTTTTTTAATTCTAGTAATTTTAGGTACATGTACAGTGAATTGGAAAGCATGACTGCAGCAACATTTTTTTGATTGCTGTATCTAGAGTCATTCTATTAGTGCTGTGATTACTGTTGGCTCCAATAACAAATGAAGGATTTAGATGACCTGTCTCTCTAGATCAACTGAAGGAAGACCCTGTAGGATGCTGTATGGACAAGTTTTCCCACTCAATTCCTAACCCGTCCATACAAAATGCCATGCATTTTCATTAATATTGCTGTGGTAAAATGATAGATACATTAACAACTATATTATATTAGGCTTCTTTAATGATTAAGAAGCAACATTGATGCTTTTGTTGAAGGTATGATTTTTTTTTGCTTTGGGTACATGTTGACTTTACAGTAAAATCTGGCGTATGTACGAGTGCATGCTCTCTTTTCCCCCTCTGCCACCAGAGTAGATGTTTAATTGTGGCTGTAATTTTTTTTAAATATTTGGACTGCTCGAGTGATTTTATTAGGACAATAACTGCCAGTACATTTGATCTTTTGGTATAACTGTGATTGCGACCCGCCACGATTTTAGAAGTACTATTTTTTTATTGTATAAGGCTGTTGAATTGATTAGTATATAAAAGATGTCTGAGGAAGCCAAGTAACTGCCGTTTCCCTCCCTAACTATACTAGTAACCATGTGGTTGCTGGCATGGGTTATCTGCTTGCTTATGTATCTGAACAAATGTGTTCATATGTTGAAACAGTTGCTGTTCAGGCAGTGTTCGTGTCCTGCTGTGGTCAGTTTGTGCATCTCCAGGCCACTCAACAGTAGCAAAGCTGTCTCCATGCAAGGCAAACAAAAATAATCAACTTAATGCAGTCTCTCAAGCTCTGAAATAATACAAGGAACTTACATCTCCCTGAATATAAATAAATCTGCACCACACCACACCACATACGTACCGTTCAAGCTGCTGCTGTACCAAGGCCAAATAAAGCACTACTGAGGAATTTGATGAGTTGTGCTCAAATTCGCGTCTCTCCTGCCCACAGTAAAGAGTGATTTTTCCGTCGTTTAGTGTGTGTGTGCGTATACCTATATACACTCATTAAAATCCTTCAAGATATCACACATTTTCCGCATCTGCTGTACTGAAGTAGTTATGGCTAAATGCCTGCAATGTGATCCTTTTGACCTCACCAACATAGATTCAATCTAATTTAGTCTTTTTAAAAAAATTTCCCACCATTTAAAAAAAATGTTTTGTGATTTCTTTAGGTCAGATATAGTAATCTTTTAACAATTTTCACCAGCATGCTCCCTGTTAACAAGAATGCATTTGATAGCTCTGCCGGCGAAGATGTTATTTTAGCATTTTATGAACCAAATGTAGGTTGCTATAATTTCTAGTAATAAAATAGATTTTGTTAATAACTTGCCAGCAGATTTAAGTGCATTAATCCCTAACTTTGTAAACCTTTTCTCTAAACTAGCTGCTTAAATCGATGCTAGCTTACACACAAAAGGAAACTGAGCAAAACATTTAACCTTTACGCTATTGTATTGAGGAATATTTCAAAAGGGACCTGGGTGATTGTAAAAGGTGGCGAACCCAGTTGTAACTTAGGTGTCAGTAACTACAGTATGATACAGGTATCCCCTCTTGTAGGCACACAGTGGGTAGAATGTAGCCACAACGAACTTGCCATCGAACATTCTTCCAGTCAGCATCTGCTGGGCTATTTTGCAGTCACCAGCACTTCTGAATTCAACAAAAACCTAGTTTTTAAAGAAGAAAGAGAATCAGGGTCTAACATTTCATTTTTTTAAAAACCGTATTATTTACTTTTGCATTTCATGCATCATCTTGGCAGCAGCTATATTGCCATCTCCTCTTGAAGAAATGTATTTACAGTAATTGAAACTGAATCTTGTTGAGGATTCACCTTTTCTGTTATTAGTAACTGCTTGACAAACTTAAGATGGAGTTAGATTGCTCTTGTCGATTTGTATTTAAGTAAGATAACTGTAAAACATCACAAATGTTAATACATTCTTTTTCATCCCATGGAGAAGATATAACCCAGAAATGTTATCTATCTAAAGTGACACCAATCCTGAGTCTCATTCTTTAAACTAATATAGGGAATTCAGAAGAAACTTCCTTACTTAGAGAGTGGAACTCGCTACCACGGGGAGTGGTTGAAGCGAATAGTATAGTTGCATTTAAGGGGAGGCTAGATAAGCATATGAGGGAAAAGGAAATAGAGGGTTATGTTGATAGAGTTAGATGAAGAAGGGTGGGAGGAAGCTTGAGTGGAGCATAACCGCCGGCATGGACTGGTTGGGCCGAATGGCCTGTTTCTGTGCTGTATATTCTATGCAATATAAAACCATATATTTTTCCTGTAATGTGCATTAAACTGTTGCCCAATCCAACTTTTACTGATTAAAAGTTGGATTGAGCAACAGTTTAATGCACGAGATCTGAAAGTTGTGCACAGCCCTGGTTTAAGAAGTACCTTGTATCACATCTATATATATAAATCGGTACTTCTGTCATTCTGTCTTTCTGTCATTCTGTCTGTCATTGCCTGTGCGTCTGTCGGGCTATGCGCTCGAAAGTTACAGGGCGTACCTACGCGCGCGTTACCTCCAAAGAAAGCTTACGCTTCCGAGACGGTTTTAAGCGTATTTACTTTTCGGTCAGACGAAAATTGTTCGTGCCTTATGCAAAAAACCTTCAAAATTAAACTCATTATCTGCTAGCATTCATTGACTGACGTCAAGGTTCCACCAATCCTGTTCCGTCACGATTGACCAATCCTACAGTACGGTCCCCTGATGGTTGGCCAATCGGTGTGTGTGTGGGCGGGACTATTCGTTTTCATCTCGGGGATGTGGCAGCTATTGTTTCACTACCAGCTCTGTTCAGCTTCCAGCTCAAATGACTTCAGCTTCCAGCTAAAACGACTTTGAAAGTTAGTATCTCTTTTAAAAAATAACATAAGATTTACCAAAAACGTTTTATAAGTACTTTCACTTTCATTTTTCAAGCTTTTAAAAGGTAGACAGACAGGGACACAGACAGGGCCCTAAAGCCTGCCACTCGATTTAAAATGTTGCCCAGCACCAGATTCACAAAGGGACACAGACAGGGCCCCAAAGCCTGGCACTCGATTTAAACCGCCTGCCCCAAAACAGCCCTGGCAACGCCGGGCTCTCCAGCTAGTTTTATATAATATAAAATGCATATATCTGGTTTTTAAATTAGCATGCAGTCGAACTTCACTATAACGAACCCCCTTGGAACTGGTAGAGAAGATAGTTATATCAGGATGTTCATTATAGTAGGGTTTGGAGATTTGCTGCCTCAGGTAAATGAAGAACTAACCAATTTAACTTGAACATTTTTTTAAAAACAGAATAAAATTATTACACAGTGTGGATTGCTTCATATTAGTGTTTTTTCTCAATGCACGCTGTTTCTATTTTGTTCATCAGTACAAAAAGGTCCTCCGTTCCAGATAATAATGAAGTTTTGCACAGTTGCGACTGCCTTTCTGAACTCATCCAGTGAAGGGATAACTAGTTCTGTGCTTTCCACATTCTTGTCACCAGTAGTTTCCTCATCCTTTCCCGACACAAGGTCACTGATTGATGACTTACAGAATATCCATGTGGATTTTTTTTTTACTCATGCACTCTATCATCTCCCTTAGTAGTAACTTACCAGGATTTGAAGCACTGAATAACACTCTACTCCATTGGCAGTGGAACATTGTTGCATTGAAGGGAAAAAGTGCATGGTAATTGCTTTCAGGTCATTAACTTCGGATGCACAAGGGCATTGTCGATGAAAACGGGTTATATTAGCCTCAGCTTGAATTCCATCATTGTATTCAGGTAGTTCCTGCTTAAATGTTCATTGTAGTGGGTCAGTTTTATTGAAAAAATCAGGTCTTGCCATTGGGTTTGTTATAATCAGGGTTCAATATGGTGAAGTAATACTTTAACTATCATAAAATATGAGGTATTGGAGGGGCAATGGGTTTGCATCTTTTGCCTCTGGGTCTGAATCCAATCCAGGCTAAGGGGACAGAAGTCTGACTACCTTTCTTCCTTGAATGGAATTATCTCCACATAACTGCAGAAGCACCTGACCCCTGACAGAATTTCTCAGTGGCTAGATAGGGGCAGAGGTCAGGAGGAAATGGCTTCCGCCCCAAATTCCTCTTCCTCCCCAGGTTACGCCAATTCCACGCCTATGCTTCGATTCTAAGGCAGACGAAATAGGACTTGTTGGGTGTAATCATGGCATGTGGAGGCTCCTTCCATTTCAAGATCCAATAGAATAAATAATTTAGCTTCCTTCTTTCTGCAGGGGTTCGCAAAATCCCCTAAATCCCTGAAGATCGGAAAATATTGGTCCACATTGTGGACGAAGAATTATGTGATTTTGAATTGCCTCTGGGTTGGAAAATTGTGTGATGTTTTAAAACGTGCCCAGAACCGCAAAAGGCTGCGTCGGGCAGAGCAGCACGTGGACAACACCGGAATCGAGGAACTTCGTGGAAAAATTCGCACACCTTAAGACAGTACATTTTATTAATAAAATTGTTCCCTGGAGTTTGGTGAATCAAAAGGGGTTTTAAAATGGCCATCAGGAAAGAGCATGGCCAGGACAAAAGCAGCTTGGAGTATGTCTGTGAAAAAGTGGGAGGATCAAACAGTGGCAGTCAGACCTGCCAATCAAAGGGAGTTTCCCTTCTCAGAAGCAATCGATGTCTGTTTATTGACATAAGGAATTATCCACTTGAGCAGTAACCGCAGAACAATCGGTTTCTGTTTACACAGAAATCCAAACCCATTCAAAGCCCTTACACACATTGACACACAACGAAACTCCGGAAAAAGGGCCTTTGAAAGAACAGTTGAGAATGAATGGGTTTTTGAATCACCCATTATTCCCTTTTGTTTTAGCCCAGGTGAACTCCGGATGTGGGCGGGTACACTTCGGCCCCAGAAGGTAGACACATCCAAACCACTCCAACCACTTTGAATCAGCCAATCACAGCCTTTCTCTTGTGTATTCGGACTTTTGGGCGCGAATTTTGCACACAGACCTTTTCAGCGCCAAACAGCAGGAGTTGGCAGGATATAAAGGTAGCTCCTGAGAAGTTATCTCTCTCTCACTTCCTTGGACCCCAGGTGAGCAGGTTTCTGACTCCTCAGCAAGGCAATCTAGTAAGGAGTTAGGGGGTGGTAATTTAGGGGAAATTGCTAAGATTGTTTAAATTAACATTGTAGACATTTATCCCTTGTTTTTGTCGTCTGCCTTCCCCCATTTAAGCAATTTTACTGTAATTACTGTGTTCGTGAGGTATAGTTTAAAATTTGATGATAGTTTCTTTAGTTAATAAAAGTTGACTTTCTCACACCCAGACCAGTTGTCCGTTTTAATATATCATTAATTATAAGTCCTCCAGTCAGAACTGGAAGGTGGGGTAGCGATTCGAAACCGCTGTTTGGAAATTGGTTTACAGTGTAGCAGCAAAGGCTGCTGACCAGGTAAATTACCGCAAACCACGGAAAAGATGCCCCCCTACATTTCCAACATCCTCAACATCTTGTAGGAGACTGACTCCGTAAGATCCAGTCTTTTTTGTCTACATAAAATCCTTCCATCAAGAATAGAGCTGCTGATTAATCTGAGGAACAATTCTTTTATTTTTAAAAACATGTTTGTAGGAACAGAGAGATCTGGGGTGGACATACCCAAATCTTTGAAGGTGACAGGACAAGTTCAGAAGACTTTTTAAAAAAACACACAGGATCCTTGGCTTTATAAACAGAAGCATAGAGTACAAAAGCAAGGAAGTTATGCTAAACCTTTATAAATCCCTGGTTGGACCCCAGATGGAGTATTGTGTCTAATTCTGGGCACCACACTTTTGGAAGGATGTCAAGGCCTTAGAGAGGGCACAGAGGAGACTTTACTAGAATGGTACCAGGAATATGGGTCTTCAGTTACTTGGAGAGACTAGAGAAGCTGGGGTTGTTCGCCTCCTTGGAGCAGAGAAGGTTAAGGAGAGATTTCATAGAGGTGTTCAAAATCATGAAGGATTTTGATTGAGTAAGTAAGGAGAAACTGTTTCCAGTGGCAGAAGGGTCAGTAACCACAGGTCAGATTTAAGATAATTGGCACGAGGACCAGAGGCAATGTGAGAATTTTTTTTAATGTAGCGAGTTATGATCTGGAATGTACTGTCTGAAAGGGTGGTGGAAGCAGATTCAATAATAACTTAATAACTTTCAAAAGGGAATTGGACTAATTGGATAGCTCTTTCAAAGCACCGGCACAATGGGCCGAATGGCCTCCTGCGGTTTATGTAGGTTGCTCACTTTATTTCTAAAAAGGTTAGTCCATGATGCAAATATAGAACGAATGGAAAGACTCCTAACCTTGCTGAAGTTTTGTATCTTCTAGGTGGTAATGCAAAATACACTCATCCAGCCCTATTGCCAATCTGTATTCTAATATGACATTCGCAGGATTGTTTCCTGCTGTCAACCTGAGCTTACTCCTGTGGTATGTGAGGGATGCCAGAATGAAGAGTGGGAAAATGCACACTTGTGCAGTAAGACTCATCTTTTTGAGCGAAGGGTCTACTTTTACTTGGAGATACCATTCTATAGAAGTGATATCCTTGACCTTGATGAGCACAAGAATGCATGAGGAGAGAGAAATAGGATTCATGGTTGCTAAAGTTAATTTGATCGAGGCTATAAAACAAATATCTGAATGGTCCAAAGGTTGTCATTCTAGCTCACCTTTGGAGTTTAACAAGTCACTTGCTGAAAGAGGATGGAAACTATCAGAAAGGGAAAACTGCTACAGTTTGCTCATTTTACACCTTCTGTCATTTAGTCCTCAATGAATACCTGTACTGCTTTCACCAGACTCTAGTCCAAGCTGTTCTGCTATCTCATTCAGAAGATTACATTTTCGCCAAGGAAACAACCCTCTCTTACTTTGAAAATAGAGGAAATACATAACACATCAGGGGAAATGTTTACCTGGCCTTTACCAGGATTCTCCTTTGGGACAAGCAGAGACATAACTGGTCCAAACTTCTGACATTCTTCTCTTACATCTTCTACAACATCTGTTTGGAGAAGCAAACTGGATTTTAACTTAAATTCAAATACAGTAATGTCTTTAAAATAATAACTATTCAAGCTGTCCAAGCCAAACCTCATTCGCTTCCAATATTTTAGCACTACTTAATTGTTTAGAAAATATGTACCCACAAGTGAAAAGGGAGATAGCAACTGACCTTCATATTCTTCTTCACTCTGAAGATGACTATCATCAATAACATTGAGTAGTCTCAGCACTGGGGTTGGAAGCATAACCAAATCTTCAATATGAGGTGCTAGTAATGAAAATTAACACAGTGAGGACTTTATTTCAGCTGTAGGTATTGTCACAGTTTTAATTAAGTGTCACAGTTTTAATTAAAAGTGCAAAAGTAAGAAGGTTAATCCTGTTTTTCTGACGTGTGTGTGTGTGTAAAGGAAATTGCACTGGAGCCAAGGAACTTTGAGCATGTGTTGTGAAAGTCAGTCCAAGGGTTCTTCCCAAAAGAAAAGAACATAAGAAACAGGAGCAGGAGTAGGCCAATTGGCCCCTCGAGCCTGCTCCGCCATTCAATAAGATCATGGCTGATCCAATCTTGCCCCAACACCACTTTCCTGCTCTCTCCCCATACCCCTTGACGTTCAAATGTCTGTCAATCTCCGCCTTGAATATATTCAGTGACTCCGCCTCCACAGCTCTCCGGGGTAGAGAATTCCAAAGATTCACGACCCTCCGAGAGAAGAAATTCCTTCTCATCTCCGTCTTAAATGGGCGACCCCTTATTCTGAAACTATGCCCCATCGTTCTAGATGCCCCCACTATGGGAAACGTCCTCTTATCATCCACCCTGTCAATCCCCCTCAGAATCTTATATGTTTCAATAAGATCACCTCTCATTCTTCTAAACTCCAATGAGTATAGGCTCAACCTTTCGTCATACGTCAACCCCTTAATCCCAGGAATCAACCTAGTGAACCTTCTCTGTACTGCCTCCAATGCAAGTATATCCTTCCTTAAATATGGAGACCACAACTGTACGCAGTACTCCAGGGGAAGGAATGGAATGGAAAGCTGTCTCAGAATCACTAGTGAAGCCTTGCAAGGGAAGTCAATGTAGGCTTTTATTGTATGACTGGAAACAGAGATTTGTATTTTTTTTTTGCAGTGACATACTGATGTATACTTGCATGAATTAAATATGCTAATCAGTTCAGTACTCTCAGGCCTGCAAACCCTACTTATTTTGTTTTTTTGGCCTAATTGGCAGGATAGACAAAACAAATGACAATTTTAGACATCTGTTAATAGAAACCGGTTTTCTCCTTCACTTTGTCACCATTGCTCAATATTCTCATCGGTGCTATCTATGGATGGCTATGTAAAAACCGAAGGAACACTGCAGATCCTCCGAGTCTCTTAGCTCCAATGCAATTTGCAATATAATAAAATGTAAACTCTAATGCTATATATCTCTATATAAAATTGTAAAGTTTTGAACTTTGGGCTCGTAAGAACATGCAATACATATAGATTACTGAACTCACCAAAGGGAATGCTGAAGAAAGGGTTGTATAAAGCATGTTCTGCTGTAGTTCTTTGTGCTGGATCATCATGAAGCATACTATAATTTAAATATTGGGAGGGGGAAAAAATTGTCAATATTATTATAAACCGAGTAAATAAACTTTATAAACAACTATCTGCATCTTTTCCGTTGGCTGCGAACAATGATTTTCTTGTATCCAGTGATGGACTCTTATGAATTTCTAATACCACAGTACGAGTTTTTTGAACAAATGTCAGGACTGATATTTTTTAATTGAAAATATCTTCTGTGATATAGCATAATTACTAGAGGGGTGTTGTCATATTGAAACATAGCACTGCTTTAAGAAAGGTATGAAAATACATACAGCTAGTGTAGACTTGCTCCTCCATTATCCAAATGGAAATAAAATCTACTTTAACAAGGAAAAAGTCTTGCTTATGATCAGAAAGGCCTTTTCTGGTCATTTATAATCACCGTTGATGTAAACTTTCACATTTTGGGATTTTTTAATCATTTATTTGCTTCAACTTTGGGACTGAGTTGCATTTAAATCTCTGCATGAGAAAGGTGTCAGAGACACTGCACCTCCGCATCCTGGGGTCAGAATTAACAACAATTCACATTTTATAGCACCTTTTTAATGAGTAAAATGCCCCAAGGCACTTCACAGCAGCATTATCAAACAAAATTTGACACCAGGGTACATAAGGAGATATTAGGGTAGATGACGAAAAGCTTGGTTAAAGAGGTAGGTTTTAAGGCGCAATAAGGTGGCAGATGGAGTATAATGTGAGGTTATTCATTTGGTAGGAAGAATAGAAAAACAGAATATTTTTTAAATGGTGAGAAACTATTAAATGTTGGTATTCAGAGATTTAGATGTCCTCGTATAGGAAACAGAGTTAGCATGCGGGTACACAAGCAATTAGGAAGGCAAATGGCATGTTGGCCTTTATTGCAAGGGGGTTGGAGTACAAGAGTAAGGAAGTCTTGTTACAATTGTACAGGGCTCTGGTGAGACCACACCCAGAGTACTGTGCACAGTTTTGGTCTCCTAATGAGGAAGGATATACTTGCCTTAGAGGCGGTGCAACAAAGGTTCACTAGACTGATCCCTGGGGTGAGAGGATTGTCCTATGAGGAGAGATTGTGTAGAATGGGCCTATACTCTCTGGTGTTTAGAAGAATGAGAGGTGATCTCATTGAAACATACAAGATTCTGAGGGGGATTGACAGGGTAGATGCTCAGACGTTGTTTCCCCTGGCTGGAGAGTCTAGAACTAGGGGGCATAGTCTCAGGATAAGGGGTCGGCCATTTAAGACTGCGATGAGGAGGAATTTCTTCACTCAGAGGGTTGTGAATCTTTGGAATTCTCTGCCCCAGAGGGCTGTGAATGCAGAGTCTTTGAGTATATTCAAGGTTGAGTTAGATAGACTTTTGGACTCTATGGGAATCGAGGGATATGGGGATCAGGCAGAAAAGTGGAGTTGAGGTCGAAGATCAACCATGATCTTATTGAATGGCGGCGCAGGCTCAAGGGGCCGTATGGCCTACTCCTGCTCTTAATTCTTGTGTTCTTATCTTAAAGGAGGAGAGAGAGGTAGAGAGGCAGAGGGGTTTAGGGAGGGAATTCTAGAGCTTTGGGTCTTGGCAGCTGAAAGCACGCCTGCCAATGGTGGAGCGATTAAAATCGGGGCTGCTCGAGGCAAGAATTGGAGGAGTACAGATATCGCGGAGGGTTGTAGGGCTGGAGGAGGTTACAGAGATAGGGAGGGGTGAGGCCATTGAGGGATTTGAAAACCAAGAGGAGAATTTTAAAATCTACTAACCAAGGGAAAATCCATATTCAGGAGACAGTCGGGTAGGTTTTTAAAATGAGACAGCGAGTTACAGGCCAGATGCCTGGAGATGGAAGTTAAAATGCACATTTTACAATTAGATTTAACGATAAAGGTAATGCCAAAAACTAGCATGTCAACCCACAGAAAAGACCAGGCACGTGGCTCATTATTTTCTATTTTCCAAAGAGATAAATGAGATTGAGTGGGATTTGACTTGACTGTTGTGTGTTCACGTCCTGTCTGTGAAATCAGTTTTAACAATTCCTATCTGGCCTTGTCTGACCAAGTGTTTCTCAATCTGCCTTCAGGAGAACTAGCGAAGCTATGTGATGGCATGTGGGAAACGCGAATATCCAGTTCAGATTACAAGGGGACCTATTAATACACCCCAGGGATACACTATTGTATAATTCGATATTGGGCGATTCTAGCTCAGACCTATTGTAGGAGTGACCAGTACTGCTGCACCCAAGAGAATATCTAAAAGCAGGCCTGCAACTTGTAACACACCTTTTTAAAAAGTCTATTTTGATCATAGGTTGAACTCCTCATAATGATGATCATCATCGGTAAGTACACATAAACTGTCTGCTATATTCTTGAAACATAGTCCATGTTTAGATTTTAATGACATGTTACACATTAAAGACAAGTTAAGAGTTACTTTTAAAAGTCCTTGCTATTTGAAATCTTCATAATTATAGTAAAATTCACATCACAATAATTACTTTGAAGTACAGTTATGTATGTGAAACAATTTGAGATGCAACAAAGGTGTCAGGCTCGGCTCAGCAGTGGCACTCTCGCCTTGAAGTTAGAAGGTTGTGGGTTAAAGCCCCGCTCCAGTGTTTTGAGCATATAATCTAGGCTGACATATGAGTATAGTACAGAGAAAGTGCTGTACTATTGAAAGCTCCAATAAGATTATTTGAGGAGCTGGGGAGTTCTCCCGGTGTCCTAATCAACATTTATCCCTTAACCAACGCCATCAATAAAAAGATTATCTAGTAGTTATCTCATTGCTGTTTGTAGGACCTTGCTGTATGTAAATTGGCTGCCACTTTTGCCTACATATCAACAATGACTACACTTCAAAATACTTTATTGGTTGTGAAGCATTTTTGGGATGTTTTGAGGACATGAAACGGATACTTTAAAAAAAAATTAACTTTTATATTTCCTATTTTGTGGCACTTTTTGCCCAACAGTGAATGCTTGTGAGCATTAAGACTCTGGCTGAACTAACATCAGTAGTAGTCATCCCATTAGGTTTTAACACTCTTACTCATTTTCTTTCCACTGTCATGTATAAGAAAGATTTAATTCCTGTCTCCACTTAGATACACACATGCACACACTTTTTTATTTAGACTTTGTGGAGAGTTAAAAACCCTTATAAGAAATATAATCAGTTTTCAGAAAAAGGCACTTGTTAGTAGTGTTTCAAGATGCTTGATAAGTATAATTTACCTTTTGATAACATCTCTGAGGTGATAAACTGGGATAGCCGAGTATACCAGATCTTTACTTGCAAAAATGGAATCGATGATGGCACGACTGTTTGCCTAGACAGATCAAAATGGAAACATTCAGATTCGAGAACAAAAGTCCCACGTGTAATCATAATGAATATTTTTCAAAATTGAGGAAGCATTTTTCTGGTATTATGTACCCACATTTTGAGCTATGAAAGCTCTGTATTTACAAATATATCTGTTAAAAAAAGGCAAACGTGGGCACATTTGCAGGAAATGCAGAACCCCATGGCCGACAAAATTGGGGCAATCCCCTTACGACATGAAATGTCAATCCAAAGCAGTGAACCTTAACTTTACATTCCAAAACTGCAAGTGAGAAATTGCCACATTAATGCTTGGACATGCGTTCTTCAACTTACTCCAACTACATCCCATCTGCTAACTTGTGGATAGATTCTCTCTCCTCTATTCCAATTCTCCCCTCCATGAGTCCCACATTCAAATCCATAGAATTTTGATGAGGGACAATCAAATCCTTGGCGATCCAACAGGAGGGATAACTGGATATGCCTTATGAAAGAATCTGCAGATAGTTCTGAGAAAGTGATGAGCAAAATACACTCTTGTATAAAAAGAATTAACGTCCAGTACTATTTTCTAACGTGAAGGGGCAGGTGGTTTACTTGCTCCGACACTTGTGTCAACGTAACAAGCTGCCAGGAGGTGCACAGCAACAGTGCTTTCTGTCCTTCTGGTAGAAATAGTTCAATTCTCCACAATGGTGAGGCTGAGCTCAAGAACTGGGGTAAATTCAGGATGCAAACTCCTTGCCCTACAACTTTATCAAACAGTATATGAGGCATGATACAAAGTTTGTAATGTTTATTCAGCATTAACAAAGCAAAACTTTTGCTAAGGTTACACAAGTACTATATCTTGAGAGAGAGAGAGAAGGAAAAGTGGGTGCATTGGCCTGTGGTGCAAAGATGGCAGAATGAGACCCATATCTCCATCTCTGCTATATTTTTGTAGAGATCTCATTTTAAGAAGGGACTAATTTGTCACTTTTTTTGTATTTATTTTTATATACATCTAGCCTTGAGGATTAAAATGTCATGATTTGAACAAACACAAAGTAACTGCAGTCAGTGGTCTGTGTCTGCACACTCTTGGACATTCTATTCCACCTCAGCCTGGTGGATCTCATTAATTCTGCAACTTTGATCGAGATTGAAATGTGTATTTCTTGCTACAATTTTCTGGATGTATTGCTGAACTTAGTCACTTTGTAAATAAGGCAGCAATGAAACATGGTAGACATCTTGCATCTTTAAAATTGACACTCGTGTGTATAAAACACTTTTTTCTGGATTCAACCAGTTACCCAATGAAGAAAGTCAGGCACACCAGGTTGTATTGATGTTTGTGAACTAACTTGCTCTTCCCAGGCTAAATAGATGGATGCGAGCCCTGGGTCGTCAAGTAATGTTGGTGGGAACCTGGATTGCTTAAAGCACTTGCATAATCACAGGAAATCACAGGAACCCCACAGTGCAGATAGAGGCCATTTCGGCCCATCGAGCCTGCACCGACACATATCCCACCCTATCCCCGTAACCCCACGTATTTAATCCCCCTAACACTAAGGGTCAATTTATCATAGCCAATCAACCTAACCCGCACATCTTTGGACTGTGGGAGGAAACCGGAGCACCCGGAGGAAACCCACGCAAACACGGGGAGAATGTGCAAACTCCACACAGACAGTCGCCCGAGGCCGGATTCGAACCCGGGTCCCTGGCGCTGTGAGGCAACAGTGCTAACCACTATGCCACCGTGGAAGGCTATTTTCTCTCCTCACGCCCCACAGGTTACTTGTGAAAATCGGGGACATAACGCCCATTTCAGGCCCCCTTTCAATATTGGACCATGACTGAGCTCCGCATGCTGTGGTCAGTTTTCTCAGGAAGACTGCAGCCATTTTTAAAGGGACCGCTGGAGGGTGCCACCTAGAAGGTAAGTAAAACATTTTTTTTTTACTTGCCAGAATATGGAGCCAAAGGGAATGGGAGTGCTCCTACTGGCTCAGATTAAAACTGTGAGCTGCTGCCCACCACCGCTCGCCCAGTTACATCCCATATGTTAACTTGTGGACAGATTCACAAAATTGGTGATAATATGAAGCTCCTGAAGGAAAGTGAAGTACTTTCTTCTTTCTCCCACCCAACCCCTAAATTCTCAATTTGTCTCCTGCTTTGTAAACTGAAACATATGGTAGTGGGAGGGGGTCTGTTTATTTTACTTGTAATTTACAGGCCATTCAGTCCAAATGGTCTATGCCGATTTATTTTAAGTTTCAATTTATATTTCTGAATGCATGAAAAACACTTCCATTTAAAATTTTCGTTAGCTTGCCAATTCATGTTGTACAGCTCATTTTAAAACTCATGGCCTAATTAGTTGCCCAAGAAATGTTTTGATTCTTACCTTCCATTGTGGAGATTTGATGGTCTCCTTCAGTTTCATTCCTGAGAACATTTCCAGCAAAATTATTCCAAGACTCCAAACATCAACTGCGGTTGTGCATTCTGTATTGCTTTCCAACCCCATCTGTGCTAGGATATTATGTAACTCTGCTTCGGGAGCTCTGTAACCATCTGTCTGAATATATTTTACATCCTGTATAGAATATGCAAAGATAGAATATCTTAGAATTATGATTAAGTAAATTCAGTCACTGAACCCTCAAGTGGGTCAAGTAGGCAATTTCCAGTACTCCTATTAAGCAACAGTTACTGTATTTCTGCACCTGTTATTTTGTTTTGATAACGCTCCTGTGAAGCGTCTTGGGACATTTTACTACATTAAAGGTGCTAAATAAATGGAAGTTGTTGCTGGGAGGTTTAATTGGAGGTTTTGTCCAAGAAATCAACTGTCCATGTGCCAAACTGCTTACACAATGAATCATGCAACACTTGCTAACTTTTTGACTATCTACCACTTAAAGTTTAAGCTGCATTTGTATAAGATGTGTTACAATTTTACTTGGGGGATATATTAGGTTGCATTTTCTGCATCGTTGATTTGTAATTACTTAAAATATCTGGTTAGCAGAATCCAACAAGTTCATACTCAGCATTTCATTCATAGTGATGTCAAGTGATTCAGAACTGAAGTGATTCCTTAAAATGTCTAATGCGGCAAACAACTGAAACCGTTGAACCTCATGTACTAACATGAACACTGAATCTTGTTGCTGCACCTTATTCAGCACACACCCTGTCCCCACGAGAGTTGCCAAGTTCTAGAAATTTCAGCCCCAACCCCCCCTTTCCAATGATGAAAAGTTTTCTAACCTGTCATTTACCCCACTAAAAAGTGCTAAAATCATAGCTTTAAATACTTTGAGCTGCAATGTGATTGCTGAATTCTATATGGCTTAAGCCGTTATAGAAAATATAAAGTTGAGTATTTAAGTGCAATTCTGGAAATCTTGAATTATGCATCATTGCTTATAATCGCTTTCAAACTACCAATATTTCTGCAGTTGGAGTAACAGCTTCCCTGGCATCTTGTCATTGTCAGTTTCTGTACCTCTCCCTTGCTGCAGAAAAGGAAATGACAGATCAGGTGAACTTCTCTGCAATTACCCTTTATTACAGAAAAATTAAGACCTAGATTGAAATGAACACTATTGTATTTAATCAGTCTGGTTACATGTGTTTGGTGTTAAGAACATTGAGCAAGGGTTTTATTATCACTGTTTTTAGCTGACGCTCAAACATTTATGCTCCACTCCTACATTAATGAACTCTCGCTTCACAATTTACCTGATTTCCTTCTTGGAAGCTAAGCCCAAAGTCAATGAGTTTAAAGCATTCATCCTCCGCACTCCAGAGGATATTACATGGTTTGAGGTCTGCATGTACGTAACCCTCGCGGTGAATAAAAGCTAGCGCATTCAGAACATCTCGTGCACAGTGCTGGATCATCCACATTGAATGGCCTCGATTAATGGAGTGTAGCAGCAGCTCAGAGACACTGGCATCCAACAATTCCAGCAAAATGCAGTTACAACGTTGGTTCGTGTAGGATAAGTTAGAAAATCTCCCGTATAAAGTCACTGGAAGTATAAAGAGGAAATTATATATAAAACCACATGGAACAATAGGATATACAATTACTGCTATTGTTGTTCTACAACTTTTGCTACATACTTCCTACTCAATAGTAACACAACCTGGAGTGCAGGAAATGTGAAACAAACTCCAGTGACTTACTGCTACTTATTCTGCGCACTATTTGGAGACCAGTTGAAGTACAAACCTTTTGTGTCTGATGTACCTAGAGGAAGGACTGTTACTTTGCCCATGTTTGCGAACATCTGCTGCCATTTGTATAAACTGGCTACCTAGTGAATATTTTGTTTTGGAAGTCATGGTCAATCTTACAAGTACAAATATTTCACAGTAATCTTCCAAAATGAGTTTTTAAAAAGGTACACAACAGTTAAGTTGCAAACCTTTCTATAGTAGTATTGCTTAGAGTGAGTGTTGCCCTTAATACTTGTTTTTGAAAATGTAACAGTGAATGCTGGCCTATGTATCCAATGAGGAATCGCTTGAAGAAAATACTGAGCTAACTGCGTGGGGAAAGTAAACTAATCAGAAAAGACCATGATTGATTCAGGTTACTTCAGCAATCCTGGTTATTCCAATTGTCTCTCTCAAAAGCTTTGGCCCCATTTGAAGTGATGCAAACAATGGAGAAAGGCAGCTAGAACCTCTCTAACAAAGATCAACTCCCCCACCAGAGAAATAGTCATCACCGTAGTTGCTCCAAATCCATAGCTAAGTTGACATTTGGAGATGACACTTTAAATTTTTACGAAACAGCTGTTGAATTTATCTGCAAAACTACTTCTGTAGTTTAGAGGCGTGAACTCGCAACCTTCTGACTCTGAGAAGAGTACTGCTACTGAGCTGACACTCAATTCTTTTTGGGAAGTTTATCAATTATATGAAGAATCTAAATAAAAGTCATTACTTAACTTTAAGAATATTCATCATTTTTCAACTAATAGATCCCCATATGCCTTCGACAGGCCTGCTCCCTTTTCAGAACTTTTATTTTCCTACATTTAGCTATCAGATTGGCTCAGTTGCTAAAACTTGCAGTTCTGCAGTATCCAAGGAATGCTGTATTGCTGGAAATGCCATCTTTCAGATGTGATGTTAAACTGAAGCCTATTCAGGTGGATGTAACAGATCCTGTGGCACTATCTGAAGGGAAGCGAGGAATTCTCCTGATATTCCTCCCTCAACCAACACCCACCCCTTCAAACAAATTAACCAGTCAGTTATTTAATTTTGCTGTTTGCAGAATCTTGCTGTGTGCAGACTGGCTGCCACGTTTGCCTTCAGTGACCACACTTCAAAAAGTAATTTTAGATGTGAAACCTTCTTGGGGCATTCTGAACACATGGTAATGCTATAAATGCATGCACGTTCTTTCTTTAAGAAGTGCTCTTTGAAAAAGGGAACAAATCCGGTCCCCAAACTAGATTTTATATATTCAAAGACCTATCAACTTATTTCCTATTTTCATTTTGTTTAGAAATATTTTTAAGAATACATGCATTAGATGTTGTTGAAATTTTCCTTCTATGGTTAGAATGATGAGTCTCCAAGAATAGAATGCCCTTTTATATGAAATAGTTAGAGAACTGTGCTGGTGGGACTGATGGGTAGGATCGCTGGGTAAATGCTTTACGCAATACTAGAAGTTAAATAAGCAATCCATCTATACCGTATCCTTAAAAGTTACACTAAAAAATATTCACTTTATTGAAGCAAATTCTTTACCAAAAAAAGGAAGAGCGGAAAGCTGCCTTAGTCACAGTATATGCAGTCCTTTAAATGCAGTCCTTTAAATGCACCTGGTCCTGTGCACTTCAAATTTCAGCAATAATTTCTCAAATATTTGAGCTTAACTGATTTGACTATAGCCTGGCATCCTAGTCACTCTCTTTATTGCCACTTCATACTGTTTAGAACTTGACACCAAGTCAGCTAACACCACTAAGCTTCTTTTACCTTCTTCCTTGACCAGTTTTATCCTATCCATAGAGTATATATACCCATTTTATTTACCACCAGGGTTTAAACTCTTTTGAGCTCTTTATAAGATTTTGGGTGCCTTCTTTGGGTCCACAGTACTATCCAGATGCCACCTCCAATTTTAACTACCTTGTACAAACCCCGCAAATCCAGATCACATGTATGTTCCAGCAATAGATAGGATCCCAGCAAACTCTTTACCACCACCATTTCAACCTAGCTTCTTTTACTTCTAACCCCAGCATCGTTCCCTTTAGGGAGTTACCAGTCTGTGTATTTAATATCCACTTACTTTTAGTTTGCAAAGGATTGTCTAATTTGGAACTTTATTTAAGTCAAAACACCAGAAAGATTCTGACAGATGGCAAACGTGGTTTCCATATTGAAAAAAGGTTGACTAGTTAAGTTTTTTAAATTATTTCTCAGAAACAAATCCCATCAGTCAGCTAAAATCTACTCCTTCTGAAGCAGTTCATTAAGTTATTTTCATAATACTGGGGCTCTTCCACTTTACTTTTTGATAGTTGATGCCATTCATTTTTCAATTCTTGAGATCGGGCTAATAGCTCTGTAGATGCAGGTCAACCTTTTTCAATATAAACCACATTTGCCAGTTTGCCATCTGTCAGACTCTTTCTGGTGTTTTGACTCTCAATGACATCAGAAATCTCTTCTCTTAGGTATAGTTCATCCCTGCTGGGGATTTATTGTTTTTTAAATTTAACTAGAACCTGTTTCACTGCCAAAGGCCCAGAGCACACAACATGCTTGATGATGGATGTTATACTTTTAGTGTGCTCCTGTTTTAAAAACTTGTAGTGTTCATTTAGCATGTTTACTATCTCCTACCATTCTCAATGTCAACTCCACATGGAGCCCTTGGGGTTTTGAACCCCTCCCACATTGCTAGCATTTTTTAACCTGCTAGCATTTTTTAACCTGCTGCTAGTCTTTCTCCGTTCTCTTTTTTTTACACTTTTTTTAAACCTCATGTATAATTTTAAATTTGGTTCAGTGGCTATCTTCTCTTCAAGCTTTGTGAATCTGGTGGATCTTTTTCTTGATCCCTTTCATTTCCATTAATCCATATTTGTCCCGACTGCATTTGGATATTTACTTGCCCAGCATAGCCATCCCTTGTGTATTATGAAGGATGCCCATTTATCCTCATTAGTTTTGAGCAATGTTCTATAGTCTGTTACTAAGCTCAACACTCAATCCCTGCAGTTTGCCATCTTGTAGTTCTACATTGCAGTTTGCTAAGTTACAGTGAAAGTTATTGCACCATGATCATTATGACCAAGCAGTTTATCGTGTACAATTGGCAGCATTTCTCAGACTCTGTCTTGCTATACTTGGACAAATTCTGCTGTAATTAACTTTAGATTAGTCTGTAAAGGAACATGGCGTGTGTAATACACTTACAACTCAGTCTTGTAATGAAGGCTGGAGGATGAGTAGCTGGCCCTTTATAACAAGTAAAATGACTGCAGATCCTAAAAAATTGCATGTATAGTATACCCACAGATTCTGTAAAAACGTGACACAGAAAAGCTTCCAAGATGTGAGTGCAATTACAAGGACCAGTGTACATATTTTATCCAATCTGGTCCTTGTACAAGTATGGATAGTTGAGCTTTTACAGAAATGCTGTCAAGTGCCTGTGGTAAATTCAGGTACGAGTCCCATCATGCTTACCATTATTTAGGTACCAGGAATACCTAGTTTTCATCCTCCCTTTGCACCATAATAGCTGCTGACTTAATTCAGTAACTGTTGTTTTATGTAGCTTCGTAAGAATTCCTTTGAAGCAAGCCTTTTTGGACACCGCCTTTAACTACCAGTGTAGGTACAAATGTAGGTTCTCCAACTGAGGCAAAGGATATTCTAGTTAGGTATTCAAAGCACATTTACCAAAAAAAAGCTTTTTCCTGGCCTTACATAGACAAGCTACTATGTGTCATCACTGCACAATGTTACAAGATGCATGTAAGATTAGAATAGATGGTACAGCTGTAAAATAAATTAAGTGTTACATGGGGTCTTTCATGCTAGATCGCATGTATATTTTTACAGTGCTTTAGGAGTCGGGTAAGGATAAACTAGTTGCATTTTGGCTTGTATACTATTGGGAAGAGGAAAAATCATGATCGCACAAAAATTGTGACACTGGAAACCAGGAATGTTATTGGGCAAAATAATTGCTGGGACAGACTGGGGTGAGTGTTAATCATCAGACCATTTGATTGAATTACAATTTATTTTCATTGTGTTATACACTCCAGTGAAGCATGCAACACTGTTGCACTGATCACAATTGCCTCTTTTTTATTGAAACTATATACATTAGAATGGTAGTGCACAAGAATGATCAGAGGTTGAAATCTTCTCTTGACCTACATCCATCTTTCGGATGAGGCGTTAAACTGAGGCCCCGTCTGCCCCCTCGGGCGAACGCAAAAGATCTCACGGCACTATTCGAAGAGCAAGGCAGTTCTCCCGGGTGTCCTGGTCAATATTTATCTCTCAACCAACAATTTTTTTATTTTTTTTATATTGGCTCATTTCTCATTACTATTGTGCGTTCAAGTTGGTTACTGGTTACCTACAACAGTGACTATGCTTGAAAAAGTACTTCATTGGCTGTAA
The DNA here is from genome assembly GCF_052327205.1 of Somniosus microcephalus. Classification (NCBI taxonomy): domain Eukaryota; kingdom Metazoa; phylum Chordata; class Chondrichthyes; order Squaliformes; family Somniosidae; genus Somniosus; species Somniosus microcephalus. The sequence goes on along the minus strand of NC_140989.1, from coordinate 242,381,715 downwards.
AGAATTTTGAGGACGAGAAAGTTGCTATATAAATGCAAGTTCTTTTGCTTAAAGAAACTGGCTACAAACCCTACCTAAAAGAATGGCACAGAATTTCCTGTAAAGTTTTGGAGTAACAGTGTAAATGCAGAGATGTGCCTTCCCTTGGGGAAATTCACACGTAACCAATTTACACCGAAACACCGCTACGCATGAATTTCCTCAATCACTTCCATGATCCTGGGTTACGTCTGCCAAAACCCCACTTAACTCCATGCCGATTCCAAAAGGCAAACACACGTTTCTTCCATTTACGTCAGTTTTGAATGGACGTAAATTTATGCCCAAAATGTTAGGTGCAACCGGACCTGATGTCACCATTTCTGGTATTTTATATATTTATTTCTCATTAAGTTCTGTACAGTATTGTTCTTTAAAAAAAACTTGCACACTGCATTTTCTTAAAAATGCTGTGCTCAGTGTATAAATGATGGCATGACGGTTTCTAACTTTAAATCTCTTATTGATAGTGAAAATTAAAGAAAGTACATGTGTATGTTTCATGCTTTACTAGGGACATGATTGTTTACACTGATTTCCGCTTGTTTTTGCATTTGAGTGTATGCTTATTACATACTTAGGATATTTTGGTATAAATTGCAGTTGGCAACATCACTGTAGAAAGTGTAAATTTTGGCAACGTTGGATCGAGGAAATTCCAGCCTAATTATCAAACCCTTTCCTCCTTTCCAATTTGTTCTAACAGCAGAATAGTGAAATGAAAACTGCAATCACAGAATTTACATAAAGGATAGACAATATTCTACCTCAAATACATGCCAAATGTAACAGGGGCAAAAATGGAATAAAGCTAAGCAGTGGGGGGAGCAATTCTGTTCCAAGGCCCACATGCCATCTGAACCTCTCAGATTACTGCCAGCAACAGGGTATTAGATTCCATAAAATCCAATATGAAAATTAAATGGTGCAATATAGGAATAGGCCATTCAGCCCCTTGAGTCTGTTCTGCCGTTCTATCGGATAATGGCACTGAGATTTAAATCAGACAAAGTAATCCCAGCATAGATTTTCATGAGAGTAGATGGACCTAAACAGAACCATGAACACCACTAACTGTTGCTAATTGGAGCACAATTTTAGATCATAAAGGCCTTGAGATGACTACGCTTAAAGCAGTTTTACCATTACATCAGTCGTGTGGCTTCCGTGTTACTGCTTTGCAGCACACTACAACCTACACATCGCCCCTATCTTAAATGTATGGTGCCTGTGCAATGCCACTCAATGTCTCATGGCTCAATCACGAGGGTCTGCCAGCCATCACTTAGGTGCCAATGATAAATGGGGGGCGATGGAAATGCAAAGCAAGTCAGCATCTGAAAGGGAAAAACACAGGTTAACTTTGGGGAGACTGGTATTGACTCTCTTACATTCTATGCATTTCCGGGGGGGGGGGGGGGGAGGGGGAGTTGAAGCAGCTGTGGAGGGGTTTCTAAATCTGGCAGCACACGGGAAGTGATGTCTTTCTGTAATGCAGACTGGTGGGCAGGAGGAATGGGGTGCGCAAATGTCCCTACACCCGGCCGAGTAAGTGGGCCAAATGCTATTCTCCCTACCCCCGCCCGCCCTGCAGGTAACCGGGGGCCGGGTACACACGCCCACCCGACAGCGCGCTGCATTTACCGATATTCCTGTGGCCCTGCAAGTCCTCCAGGACCCCGCTCTCGGTCAGGAAGCCGTAGTCCGACTTGGTGTCGTGGATGAACTGTTTGACGGCGGCCCGGGCCGCCCCCGACGTTACCCGATAGACAGCGGCCGACGAGCCTTTGCCGAGGCAGCGCTGCGCCCGCCATAGCCGCCCGTTGGCCTGGAAGACGCCCGAGGGGGGAAAGTTGTTGCAGATCCGCTCCGGCTCCGAGTACCAACCGCTACCGCCCGCACGGTATCTGGGCCTCGGCCTCGCTCCGACGTACGTCGCCATGACAGGAGCAAATCGTGGTGGCGGGCGGGCGGGCGGGAGGCGAGTAAGTCAGTGATCAGCGACTCCCGCCTCAGCGCGGCAGCCCGACTGTAAACAAGGCCCTGAGCTGGGCACGGGCCCGCTGCAGCCGTTTAATGGACGGACCGGGACAAACGCATGCGCGTCGCCATCCAATCACGCCCCCTTTTGACGTCCGAGAAACAAACGCATGACGCGACCCCGATCCAAGGGTTCTGATTGGGTAATGCACTGCCTGTCAACTAGGAGGTCCCCGCCCAGACATCTGGCGTCACAATGAGAAGAAAGTGGGCAGAGCGCGTGTGTGCGCGCCAACTGCTTGGGGTGAATGCAGCGGCCTGCCCTTCCACAGATTCCCATTCATACAGCACCTCATCTCCCCCACAAACATCTGAAAAGTGCTGCACATATATTTTTGTTATTTGTTCCTGGGATGTGGGCGTCGCTGGCAAGGCCAACATTTATTGCCCTTGAGAAGGTGGGGGTAAGCTGCCTTGAACTGCTGCAGTCTGTGTGGTGAAGGTCCTCCCACAGTGCTGTTAGGGAGGGAGTTCCAGGATTTTGACTCAGCGACAATGAAGGATCGGCGATATATTTCTAAGTTAGGATGGTGTGTGACTTGGAGGGGAACTTGGAGGTGGTGGTGTTCCCATGCGTCTGCTGCCCTTGTCCTTCTAGGTGGAAGAGGTAGCGGGTTTGGGAGGTGCTGCCGAAGAAGCTTTGGCGAGTTGCCGCAGTGCATCTTGCAGATGGTACACACTGCAGCCACGGTGCGTTGGTGGTGGAGAGATCTAGGTGGTGGATGGGGTGCCAATCAAGCGGGCTGCTTTGTCCTGGATGGTGTCGTGCTTCTTGAGTGCTGTTGGAGCTGCACTCATCCAGGCAAGTGGAGATTATTCCCTCACATTCCTGACTTGTGCCTTGTAGATGGTGGAAAGGCTTTGGGGAGTCAGGAGGTGAGACACTTTCCGCAGAATACCCAGCCTCTGACCTGCTCTTGTAGCTACAGTATTTATGTGGCTGGTCAATGGTGACCCTCAGGATGTTGATTGGCGGGGGGGGTTTGGCGATGGTAATGCCGTTGAATGTCAAGGGGCAGTTAGACTCTCGCTTGATGGAGATAGTCATTGCCTGGCAATTATGTGGCACAAATGTTACTTGCCACTTATTAGCCCAAGCCTGAATGTCATCCAGGTCTTGCTGCATGCTGGCATGGACTGCTTCATTATCTGAGAAGTTGTGAATGGAACTGAACACTGTGCAATCTTCAGTGAACAACCCCACTTCTGATCTTCTGGTGGAGGGAAGGTCATTGATGAAGCAGCTGAAGATGGTTGGGCCTAGGACACTGCCCTGAGGAACTCCTGCAGTGATGTCCTGAGGCTGAGATGATTGACCTGCAACAACCACAACCATCTTCCTTTGTGCTAGGTGTGACTCCAGCCAGTGAGTTTTCCCCCTGATTCCCATTGACTTCAATTTTACTAGGGCGACTTGATGACACACTTGGTCAAATGCTGCCATGATGTCAAGGGCAGTCACTCTCCCCTCACCTCTGGAATTCATCTCTTTTGTCCATGTTTGGACCAAGGCTGTAATGAGGTCTGGAGCCGAGTGGTCTTGGCGGAACTGAAACTGAGCATCAGTGAGCAGGTTATTGGTGAGTAAGTGCCGCTTGATAGCACTGTTGACAACACCTTCCATAATGAATAAACTTTAAACTGAAGAGATTGTTTTGGGGGCAGAAAGGCTGGTGCGAGATTAGTACTCCATCCTTCATAGATTTAGAGTAGGCTGATTGATAAGCTCGTCATGGTAGCCAACAACTTGACATTAGTGCAGGCCTGATCGGTAGAAGTGGACAAAGGGATTAATTAAGAGGGGGAAAATAGAGTATGAGAGTAAGCTTACAGGTAACATAAAAACTGTTGTAAAAGCTTCTATAGATATGTGAAGAGAAAAAGATTGGTGAAGTCAAGTGTAGGTCCCTTGCAGTCAGAATCAGGGGAATTTATAATGGGGAACAAAGAAATGGCAGACCAATTAAATACATACTTTGGTTCTGTCTTCACAAAGGAGGACACAAATAACCTCTCAGAGATGTCGGGGAACATAGGGTCTAATGAGAGGGAGGAATTGAATGAAATCAGTATTTGTAGGGAAATGGTGTTGGGGAAATTGACGGGATTGAAGGCCGATAAATCCCCAGGGCCTGATAATCTACATCCTAGGGTACTTAAGAACATAAGAACATAAGAAATAGGAGCAGGAGTAGGCCAATCGGCCCCTCGAGCCTGCTCCGCCATTCAATAAGATCATGGCTGATCTGATCCTAACCGCCAATCTGCTATCACAGAACCATCTCCTGAATCTAACAATTAGACACACGAAATAGGAGCAGGATCAGGCTACACGGCCCCTGGGCCCACTCCGTAACCCACAGGGCCATGTCCGATCCGAACCTAGACTCATGTCCAAATTCCTGCCCGCTCCCCGTAACCCTTAATTCCCTTTACTTCTAGGAAACTGTCTATTTCTGTTTTAAATTTATGTAATGATGTAGCTTCTACAGCTTTTTGGGGCAGCATATTCCATGGACCTACCACCCTCTGAGTGAAGTAGTTCCTCCTCATCTCAGTTTTGAAAGAGCAGCCCCTTATTCTAAGACTATGCCCCCTAGTTCTAGTTTCGCCCATCATCGGGAACATCCTCCCCGCATCCACCCGATCCAACCCCTTCACAATCTTATATGTTTCAATAAGATCGCCTCTCATTCTTCTGAACTCCAATGAGTAGAGTCCCAATCTACTCAACCTCTCCTCATATGTCCATCCCCTCATCCCCGGGATTAACCGAGTGAACCTTCTTTGTACTGACTCGAGAGCAAGCATGTCTTTTAAGTATGGACACCAAAACTGTATGCAGTATTCCAGGTGCGGTCTCACCAATACCTTGTACAACTGAAGCAATACCTCCCTATTTTTATATTCTATCCCCCTAGCAATGAAAGCCAACATTCCATTGGCCTTCTTAATCACTTGCTGCACCTGCATACTAACCTTTTGAGTTTCGTGCACCAGGACCCCCAGATCCCTTTGTACTTCAGTACTTTCCAGTTTCTTGCCATTAAGATAATAACTTGCTCTACGATTTTTCCTGCCAAAGTGCATAACCTCACACTTTCCAGTATTGTATTCCATCTGCCAAATCTCTGCCCACTTACTTAGCCTGTCTATGTCCCCTTGCAGGTTTTTTATATCCTCCTCACTCACTACTTTCCCTCCCATCTTAGTATCATCTGCAAACTTTGATATGTTACACTCGGTCCCCTCCTCCAAATCATTAATATAGATTGTAAAGAGTTGGGGACCCAGCACTGACCGCTGTGGAACACCACTAGTTATTGATTGCCAGTCTGAGAACGAACCATTTATCCCAACTCTCTGCCTTCTGTTAGATAGCCAATCCTCTATCCATGCCAGAATATTACCCCCAATCCCGTGATTTTTTATCTTAAGCAATAATCTTTTGTGTGGCACCTTGTCAAATGCCTTTTGGAAGTCTAAATACACTACGTCCACTGGTTCCCCTTTATCCACCCTATATGTTACTTCTTCAAAGAACTCCAGCAAATTTGTCAAACATGACTTCCCCTTCATAAAACCATGCTGACTTTGTCCTATTAAATTATGATTATCCAAATGTCCTGTTACTGTCTCCTTAATAATGGACTCCAAAATTTTACCTACCACAGATGTTAGGCTAACCGGTTAGGTTAGCCTTCTGTCTACTGCCCTTTTTAAATAAGGGTGTTACATTAGCAGTTTTCCAGTCTGCCGGGACCTTTGCTGAGTCCAGGGAGTTTTGGAAAATTATTACCAATGCATCCACAATCCCTACCGCCACTTCCCTCAAGACCCTAGGATGTAAGCCATCAGGTCCAGGTGATTTATCCGCCTTGAGTCCCATTATTTTACCGAGTACCACTTCCTTAGTGATTTTGATCGTGTTTAGCTCCTCCCCCCCATAGCCCCCTGTTTGTCCAGTGTTGGGATATTCTTAGTGTCCTCTACTGTAAAGACTGATACAAAATATTCATTCAGTGTTTTTGCCATCTCCATATTTCCCACCATTAATTTCCCGGTCTCATCCTCTAAGGGACCAACATTTACTTTAGCCACCCTTTTTCTTTTTATATAACTATAAAAACTCTTACTATCTGTTTTTATATTTTTTGCTAATTTACTTTCATAATCTATCTTCCCTTTCTTAATCAATCTTTTTGTTATTTTTTGCTGTCTTTTAAAGTTTTCCCAATCCTCTATCCTCCCACTAGATTTGGCTACCTTATATGCCCTTGTTTTTAGTCGAATACTATCCTTAATTTCTTTACTTAGCCACGGATGGCTGTCTTTTCCTTTACACCCTTTTCTTCTCAGTGGAATATATTTTTTTGGGAAGTTGTAAAATAACTCCTTAAATGTACACCACTGATCATGTATCGTCTTACCCTTTAGTCTATTTTCCCAATCCACTCTACTCAATTCCGCTCTCATACCTTCATAGTCTCCTTTATCCAAGCTTAGCACGCTTGTTTGAGATCCAACCTTCTAACCCTCTAATTGAATATGGAATTCAACCATGTTATGGTCACTCATTCCAAGGGGATCCTTTACTAGGACATTTTTAATTAATCCTGTCTCGTTACACAGGACCAGATCTAAGGTTGCTTGCCCCCTGGTCGGTTCAGTTACATACTGCTCAAGAAACCCATCCCTAATACACTCAATGAACTCATCCTCAAGGCAGCCCTGCCCAACTTGATTTGTCCAATTAATATGATAGTTAAAATCCCCCATAATTATAGATGTTCCCTTATTACAAGCCTCAACTATTTCCTGATTGATACTCCGTCCAACAGAGTTGCAACTGTTCGGAGGCCTATAGACTACGCCCACTAGTGTTTTTTTCCCCTTATTATTCCTTACCTCCACCCAAACTGTTTCATTATCCTGATCTTTTGACCCAATATCATTTCTCTGCATTACAGTGATTCCTTCCTTTATTAACATAGCCACCCCACCTCCCCTTCCTTCCTGCCTGTCCTTCCTGATCGTTAAATAACCTGGTATGTTTAATTCCCAGGCATTGTCACCCTGCAGCCATGTTTCTGTAATGGCCACAGGATCATACCCATATGTAGTTATTTGTGCCATTAACTCGTCTATTTTGTTGCGAATGCTACGTGCATTCAGATAGAGAACTTTCAAATATGTTTTGTGACACTTAGTTCCGCTTTTGCCCTTTTTATTACTTTACCTTTTACTCCATACCTTCTGCCCCTTCCTGACACGCTCTGGTTTTTAATTTCCCCAATGCTACCTAAGTCTGTGACCTTCTCTGTTGTCATTTTTATTATTTGCTCTCTAGGAACCTCCCCCTCACTAGTTAGTTTAAAGCCCTCTCTACAGCCCTAGTTATATGATCCGCCAGGACTCTAGTCCCAGCACTGGCCAAGTGAAGCCCGTCCCAACGGAACAGCTCCCTCCTGCCCCAGTACTGGTGCCAGTGTCCCAGGAAGCAAAACCCATTTCTCCCACACCAGTCTTTGAGCCACGCATTTAACTCTCTAATTTTATTTGTCCTAGCCAAATTCGCTCGTGGCTCAGGTAAGAGATTATTACCCTTGAGGTTCTGTTTTTTAATTTGACCCCTAGCTGCTCATACTCCTTTAACAGAACCGGCTTCCTAGTCCTATCTACGTCGTTTGTACCAACATGGACCATGACAACTGGATCCACCCCCTCCCACTGCAAGTTTCTTTCCAGCCCAGAGGAGATGTCCTTAACCCTGGCACCGGGTAGGCAGCACAGCCTTCGGGACTCTCGCTCTCGGCTGCAGAGAACTCTATCTATCCCCCTAATACTATCCCCTACCACTACAACATTTCTATTTACTCCCCCCTCTTGAATGGCCCCCCGTTCCACAGTGCTGTGGCCAGGTTGCTCATCCTCCCTGCAGTCCCTGCTCCCGCCCCCACAGGGAGTAAGAACCTCGAACCTGTTGGACAAGAGCAAGGGCTGCGGCTCCTCCAGCTCTACCTCCTGGATCCCCGTACCTGCCTCACTCGTCGTCACACCATCCTGTCCCTGACCATGGGCTACATCTGAATTAATTAACTTTATAGGTGTGACCACCTCCTGATCCACAGAGTCCAGGTACTTCTCCCCCTCCCTGATGTGTCGCAGTGTCTGAAGCTCAGACTCCAGCTCATCAACACGGAGCTGGAGTTCCTGTAGCAACAGACACTTGTCACAGACGTAATCACCGTGAGCCTCAATGGGGTTCACCGGCTCCCACATCTCGCAACAGTAACACATCACCTGCTCCATTCTATGTAATTAATTACATTTTTTATTGTTAGTTATGGACACCCTCTGCCCGATTTTAGATGCTAGTATTCCCTTTAATTAATTGGATTTAAATTAAATCAATCCCTCTAGTTACACCAGTTAAACGGTTTACCAACAGTCACTCTGCACCAGAAAGGCCTTATTAACTACAACCCACAGAGTTAAAGTTTGAAAAGAGCACCTAACACCCCACTTACCCTAACTCACACTTACCCAAACTCACAGCACTCTCTGGAACAGTTCCCATGGATTGGAGGGTAGCTAATGTAACCCCACTATTCAAAAAAGGTGGTAGAGAGAAAACAGGGAATAATAGACCGGTAAGCCTGACATCGGTAGTGGGGAAAATGCTAGAGTCCATTATAAAAGATGTAATAGCAGAGCACTTGGAAAACAGTGACAGGATCGGACAAAGTCAACATAGATTTACAAAAGGTAAATCGTGCTTGACTAACCTACTGGAATTTTTTGAGGATGTAACTGGCCGAATAGATAAGGGAGAACCAATGAATGTGGTGTATTTGGACTTTCAGAAGGCTTTCGATAAGGTGCCGCATAAGAGATTAGCATGTAAAGTTAAAGCACATGGGATTGGGGGTAAGGTACTGACTTGGATAGAGAACTGGTTGGCAGACAGGAAGCAAAGAGTTGGAATAAATGGGTCTTTCTCCGAGTGGCAGGCAGTGACTAGTGGGTTACCGCAGGGATCGGTGCTAGGACCCCAGCTATTCACAATATATATTAACGATCTAGACGAGGGAACTCGATGTAATATCTCCAAGTTTGCAGATGACACAAAGCTGGGTGGGCGTGTGTGCTGTGAGGAGAATGCCGAGAAACTCCAGGATGTTTTGGACAGGTTGGGTGATTGGGCAGATGCATGGCAGATGCAGTGTAATGTGGATAAATGCGAGGTTATCCACCTTGGTGGCAAAAACAGGAAGGCAGATTATTATCTGAACGGCAGTAGATTGGGAGAAGGGGAAGTGCAATGAGACCTGGGTGTCCTTGTGCACCAGTCGCTGAAGGTAAGCATGCAGGTGCAGCAGGCGGTTAAGAAGGCAACTGGTATGTTGGCCTTCATAGCGAGAGGGTTCGAGTACAGGAACAAGGATGTCTTGCTGCATTTGAACAGGGCCTTGGTGAGACCACACCTTGAGTATTGTGTGCAGTTTTGGTCACCTTATCTGAGGAAGGATGTTCTTGCCATGGAGGGAGTGCAGCGAAAATTCACCAGACTGATACCTGGGATGGCAGGAATGACGTATGAGGAGAGATTGGGTCGATTGGGCTTATATTCGCTGGAGTTTAGAAGAATGAGAGGGGATCTCATTGAAACTTATAAAATTCTAACAGGACTAGACAGACTAGATGCAGGAAGGATTTTCCTGATGGCAGGGGAGTCCAGAACCAGGGGTCACAGTCTAAAGATAAGGGGTAAGCCATTTAGGACAGAGATGAGGAGGAATTTCTTCACCCAGAGAGTGGTGAACCTGTGGAATTCTCTACCACAGAAGGCAGTTGAGGCCAATTCATTAAATATATTCAAGAAGGAGTTAGATATATTTCTTCAGGCTAAAGGGATATGGGGAGAAAGCAGGGACCGGGTACTGAATTTGGATGATCAGCCATGATCTCATTAAATGGCGGAACAGGCTTGAGGGGCTGAATGGCCTACTCCTGCTCCTATCTTCTATGTTTCTATGTAGTATCAGTATTCCTTCAGATGTTCTCCCTGGTTTCTGGGGAGGGGGGAGGAAAAGAGGGACTTTGTCACCTCTGCATTTCATTTCACATTGGACTTATTTTGAAGAAGAAAAATGGTCCAGTGCATCAAAGCTGCAAAGGCACTGAGCTGTAAAGTTGGAGTGAAAACTGTTATTGGGCGGTTCTCAGGCATCTCCTACCAGCCAGTTCAAGAGCAGCATTGGTGGTGCAGTATAAAGGGATCAAGAGATATGGGGAGAAAGCAGGGACAGGGTACTGAATTTGGATGATCAGCCATGATTTCATTAAATGGCAGAGCACACTCAAGGGGCCGGAATAGGAGGGGAAACTGTGAGGAGTAAGAGTTAGAATGAGGTGAAATGGGTTTCGGTGGGAAATAGATGAGGGTGGCATGACTGGAGATGGAAGTGGAGATGCAACTGAGACACGGGAGAGGACATGATTGTTCACAAACTGCAGGATAAAATGGTGGATACAGTTTTGTTTATCTCCAATACCGAAGTGGATTGTGAATCTTTAGTCTGTCCTTGTATATTTCCACAAAGTCAATAAGAAAAAAATAACTGTTACTGCTGTGATCAGAAAGGAGTGTGGCAGATCCGACACACTGCAGTGGCCAATTGGTGGCCTCAGTGGTACCTCACACACATAACTGCATGGTAAGACCACAAAGGGCATTTCATTGGAATAGCTTAACCAAGGCTTTCAACCTTCAGATAGCTTCCTCAGGTGGCGTGTCACTAAATAATTTTGCATTTGACGCAATACCACACTATAACAAATACCTTTTCAGCATAGCTGGGCTGTGCAGACTTCAGCTCTGAGTTGTTGCCGATGTGAAGCCTGATTCCATTTCAGAACCTGTGTCAATGACCGCATATGATCCCATTGTGTTTGACAGCTCCACTCACCTGGAGGGAATTGAGACCAACTGGTTGGAACTGTGCTTTGGCAACTTTGTTTTGTAAAATTTGCTTTGGAATGGCAAAAAAGACTTAAAGCATGCAGTTCTTTTAAGTACAGACAGCTGCAGACATTCTTCCTAATTTATTAAACTTTAATTTTTGAAAGTAATTCTGATAACCAGTCTCAAACCGTAAAAGAACATTCCCCCCAGTTACAGAGTCAAAATGCAAGGTAGTCAGTCTTTGCCTGACGGAGGAATTGTTGGGAGTCTAAAAGCCTATATTAACAATTATTAAGTTCATCAGGTGTATGTGCATACTTATATAAATATATATAAAAATCAAAGTCACAAGTGACATAATTGTGACCATGGTGTATTATCCCTCCTCATCCTCTTCAATCTCCCACAGCCCTTGAATCAACACTCCTAATGCTTCTAGACCCATAACTCCCTTCCACTATTCCCAGATCTATTGACCCACCCCCTTTCTCCAATACTCTCAGGCCCAACCCTCCCTCAACTGCTCCTAATCCCCACCACCCAGTTTCACTTTCCCCACACTGTAAAGGGATAATTACTAGTCCTAGCCTTTTTCGGGCTACCCCAGATCAGGCGTATTCCCCAGACGTTCACCTTCAACTAAAGTTAGAGATAGCCGAATTCTATAAGACGCTTAATTGGGTCTAAAGGTCCAGGCTATCTCTAAAGGAAAGGAATGACTTGAAGATGTTACCATCTTCCAGATAGCACTTTTAATAAGTTTAACTAGACTTCCGGATATTATGAGGGTCTGGAAAACCCCCCCAGAACTCACAAAAGAGTGTACAGAAATTGAGTTTGTGAGTTTGATACAGAAATACTATTTGAGACAATTCTAAAAATATATAGATTTATTAAAGAACCGACATACAGTTAACAGCTGTTGAGTCAATCGCAACTTTAACAGTTCAAAGTACAAATAGCTTACATTTCTTATTCTCAGAGATCCTTATTCTCAAATCTTAACTTTGTTACATTTTTACATTTCTTATTATTTCTAATCCAGAATATCCACCAAAATCAAATAAGAGTACCTTTTTGATCCCCCGAGACTCAAAGGGCTCGATTTTCCTGCAGGTGTGGGGAATTGTCGGGTTCCCCGAATGTCGGGGTTCCCACACGAATCTAAATGGGTCTGCCAGATTGATGCAATTTTCCCTCAATTGGCCAATTCATTTCCAGCATGTGGGAACCCTTGCTATTTGACTACTTCCAGTCAGAAAACCACACAATATGATGTCATAATTCGTGGTGCTTTTAAGGTCCACAGCAAGCATTGCTTCCTCTGCAGGCTTCCAAACAAACCATACAGGATGGCAGAGGAGCCTGCAGCAGCTGTGGCCAGTGCCAGACCCCGAGCTGCCTCCAAATTCAATGAGGCTTCACTGCAGGCATTATTGGATGGGGTTAGGGCCCACAGGGAGGTCCTCTTCCCTAGGTCAGGGAGGAAGAAGCCTACCACTGAGACCAAGGCTGCATGGATGCAAGCGTCAGCAGATGTCAACTCGCTGGGAGTCACCAGAAGAACCTGGATACAGTGTCGGAAATGATTCCATGACCTTCACCGTACAGGAAAAGTAAGTATGAAGTTTCCATCACCCTCAAACTGATCCCCATTGCCTTTCCCCACCAGCACTCAGCTTTAGCACTCTCTTCCTCCACATCCCACTTCACAGCCACATCCATGCACCCTTACCCATTCCCTCTCTCTCTATGCTCACATTCACATAACTATTCCACCATGCAGCCCTCACACTCCCTCTCACTCTGATGCTTTGAACACAACTGACAACACACAGGGAGGGCCCTTGACCTTGCAGCCTCACACCATCTTTGTCTCCCTCTAAGTATCTATGCTATGCAATCTCTACACTCCTTCATTCTCACTCAAACTCCACTTGTCTCCCTCATTGCAGGAAAAGAGAGCTCACAAGAACAGAGAGCGAGCCAGGACTGGAGGAGGGCCACCCTCAATAGCCCACCTGACCCCCTGGGAGGCAGGAGTGGTGGAAATTGTCAGGGCTGATGTGGCTGCGGAAGCTGGGGAAGGAGAGACAGGGGTAGTCCCGCAAGCTGGTGACAGAATAGTTTTCCATCTCTCTCATTGACATAGCATGAGTCGCTGTTATGATTCTGAAGCCACATCATTTGGACTTATGAACATCTGCAAAATCCAATGTGCATGTAACCTTGGCATCACATCTCTAACTCGTTCCTTTACTCCCCCACAGGACCATCCAGAGCCCCCGTCCCCACTGTGGAGGAGGAAGAGGCTGAGCAGTCAGACTCCTCAGAGGAAGCTCCAACATCTGAGGGCACAGCGTCAGCAGAAGTAAGCGCACCCAGCACCAGCGCATACACTCACACCTCGGGTGGGCCTTCGGGACATAGAATGGTGTTGTCACCTGGTGTTTCACAGCTCACAAGTGAGCATTAGCAGATTGTGGAGACAGGGACAGCAGTGGAGAGTCCTCGTCGGAGGGCGCAGGACTCTGCCAGCTCAGCTCAGCTGCATGTCGACCCTGTGCCTCTGGGTCCATCCGCAAGAGAAGAGGTGATGGATCTCCATGCACAGATGCAGGAGTCTCTGGCAGGTTTTGTCTCCAGGGTCGCTGCGAGTGTGGAGCGAATGGAGGAGTCCATAGCGAACATGAGCAGAGCCTTAGTGGAGTCATTAAAATTCACAAAAATATGCCCGGAATTCAGAAATTTGAATGACGACCAAAAACTCCCATACCTACTAGGGGAAGAGAGAAATTGTGTAACCTTAGTGGCACACTATGTTACAGCTTGCCATAAACAGAGGGACAACCACTAAATATAAGAAAAGAGTATATACAAAGTATATGAATGTATATTTATACACTCAGGGATGTATCTGTTTATACACTGTATGGATAGATCTGTATTTTTGTGTACAACCATGAATGTTTTATCGATGCTTTGGCAACATAAGATGTACCTTGTCATCATGCCAATAAAGCGATTTGAATTGAATTGAATTGGTGCATGAACACATCAACATGGAAAGGATGGCTACCTCCGTGGTAAGGCTGGCTACCATAGAGGGGAGGAGGGCTACGGCCGAGGAGAGGAGGGCTACGGCCGAGGAGAGGAGGGCTACGGCCGAGGAGAGGGGGGCTACGGCCATGGAGGAGCTTAGTCGCCAGGCTATGGAAAACATGGTGAGTGTTCAGAATAGAATGACATCTCTTGAGGAGCGATGGGCATCTATTGAACACAGAAACCAGACCTTCATGGAAGTCCTTCTGAGTAGGACTTCCAGTGCAGATACGGGTCCCCATGGCCCCCCTGATGTGCAGCAAGGTGCTCTCCAGCCACTTGCAGGCACTGAGGGGGACCTGACCCATGAGAGGGAGGTGGTTGGCACACCTCAACGAAGTGGGGGCTCCTCTCCACGTGCTCACACTTCCATGCCACTTCAGAGCCCTCGGTCAGAGCCCCGCCGGAGTCCACACCCAAGTGAGAGAGGCGTCTCAACCCCTGCACAGCCGCAGGAGCAGCAGACTGCTGGCGAGCCCTCACAGGCTCGCCACCCCAGAGGACGCCCGCCAAAGGTGTCGAGACAGGAGCAGCAGGAAAGTCAGCAAGGGGCCTCCACATCTGCTGAAGCCACAGGGGAACCACTACGTAGGAGCACGCATAAGAGAAAAATAAAGCACCACTAATCACAAGGATAGTCACTTGGATGAAAAGTTTTGTATATAGTTATTATGTCATCAGTATCTTGTTTATAAAAAATCTGATGGCAACTGCTGCAGTTGTGGCGTGTGTCATTTGGCGAATGGGGATTTCGCATTGAGGCCTTAGGATTACTTGCAGTTGTCAGGATGCTGGTCAAACAGGTAGGAATGCGCAGGGTTTGGCCATTGTCCATGCTCGGGTAAGAAGCAGCGAGGCTACAGTGTTTGATGTACTAGGCTAAGCAAATCTGGACAGGATGAGTGCGTTCCTTGCATCCCGGGCAGCAATGTTCTCGCGTAATGGTGCCACTGGTTGATGGGCCTCTGCAGGATGGTCGTTTTCGCCCTCCTCCTCCTCCTCCTCCTCAGCATCATCTTCATCCGAGGCGGGTCTGTGAGGAGCCACTTGGTCCTGAGGAATCTGCAAGCCACGACGCTGTGCCATGTTGTGAAGTACACAGCAAACCACGATGATTTTGGAGACCCTGGCTGCTGAGTACTGCAGGGCTCCACCTGATCTATCCAGACATCTGAAGTGCATCTTCAGCAATCCGATGGTTTGCTCTGTAATGCATCTGGTGGAGATGTGGCTGGAGTTGTAGCGCTCCTCAGCTTCGTTGGTCGGTCTCCTAAACGGTTTCATTAGCTAAGTCCGCAGGGGATAGCCCTTGTCTCCAAGTAGCCATCCCTGAAGTTCGTCTGGCAGCCTGAATAGCGGAGGCACAGTAGACTGGCGCAGTATGAAGGAGTCATGGCAGCTGCCAGGGTACGGCACAAACATGGAAAATCTCCTTCTTGTGGTCACACACCAGCTGAACGTTAAGGGAGTGGAAGCCCTTGCGGTTGACAAAAACTCCTGGATTGCGATGGGGTGCCCTAAGGGCCATGTGTGCAGTCAATGACGCCCTGCACCCTTGGAAAGTCTGCCAGATTAGCTAATCCAAGCGCTTGCACCCTCACACTTGCGCGATCCCTGGTGAAATGGATGTGATTGTGCATGAGGGCAAAGAGGGCATCGGTTTCCTGCGTGATGCAAGTGTGTGCGGCCGCCTGGGAGATGCCGCTGATGTCTGCTGCTGATCACTGGAAGGAGCCTGAGGCAAAAAAGTTGAGTGCGGCGATGACTTTGAAGGCCACTGGTAAGGAGTGTCGACCTGGTGCTCTGGGCTCCAGGTCTTGCTGCAGCATTGCGCAGATGTCAGTCGCTACCTCTCGCGAAAGTCGGTGCCGCCTTTGGCACTGCTGCTCAGTCATGTTGAGGTAGCTGACCCTGTGTCTGTAGACCCTGTTTGGGGGGTATCTCTTGCGCCGACAGCCTTCCATGCGCTGGCCCCTTCTGGTCTGTGCTGCCTCAGGTGGGTGAGCCACAGCCTGTCGCTCCTGCTGCTGCTGCTGTTGCTGGTGCTGCTGTTGTTGCTGGATCTGCTGCTGCCGCCTCTGCTGCTGGAGATCCTCTAATGCCAAGAAGGGAAGGAAAAAAAGGCCTCCCATGCTTCTGGTAGATGCCTCTGTTGAGGAAGCGCTGAGTGAGGGTGGTGAGAGGGGCTTCCCAGGAGCTCACACTGGAGAAGTGTGTGAGGCTCCAACCTTCCACAGCTGTGCCTAAGCCTGGAACAAGTTGCCCCAAGCCTGAAACGACAAGGTCCTGCAACCTACAAATGATGTCTGATTAAATCTCTTCTTTCCTGATTGACCTGCAGCTGATAGTAAGCAAGCTGATATTGTTCACGCCAGGTTTCATCAACGGGGTTCCCACCAGGCGTGTTTAATGTGGGGAAAGGCTGAAAATAGCAAGGGCCCCTTAAAATGGCATTATAGATGCCAATTATTGGTGGTTAAGGTGCCTGAAGACCTGTACCGCCTGCTGCGGGCGGGACTGATTCAGGTCAGACAGAAATGCCTGGGTGAAAATCGGACGGGGCAGGGAATCAGGCGGGGGGAGGGGGTCACGACCCCCTATTTTTGCGATTTCCCCCCCACATGCCTGAAAGCCCTCCTGACGGCTCCAGGAAAATCGCCCCCAAAGAATTAAAAACTTACAGAGCCTGCCTCTGAAGTTGAGAATTGCTTGCCCTTTCCAGCGACTTCTGACTTTCCATTTGAAAAGCTCTATTTTTATACCTTTTTTAGTGGTTTATTCTATTAAGTTTTCTGCTGATGTAAGCTAATTATCTTCAGTCATTCTTTCTGTTGACTTTTTTCTATCTTACTGTCAGTTCAGCTGCCAACTCTCAGGATCCTGTCTGCTGTATGCATAATTATGTCTCTACCTTTAGGTGTTCAAATTTTATCATAAAAAATGGTTATGACCGATGTATCTATTTGATGCCATTCTTACAAAGTGCTTTCATTCAATTTCTAAATCACCTCTGCTGTTTGAAAGAAGACGTCGTGTCTACTAACTGTTCCATTTTCAATACAAACACAATGTGATTGCTTGGTGTATCTATTGAAGTCATATCTACAAAGTCTTCTGTTTTGTACCTTTTACAATATGTAAATCAAAACCACTTCAACCAGGGTGTTCCATGCATTTCTTAGCTACTTCAATTGGTTGTATTACAAACTTATGTTTCCTGTCTTTCATTTGATGTTGCTTTTATCAAAGGCACATGGTTTTTTATTGTTCTGTGCTTCTGTTCGAAGTGTTATTTTTTAACACTTTACTTGGGCATTGCTATTGTGTTTCTTCCAATGTTCAGGCATAGAGGAACCTCCAATCCTTTGCTTCAATAGGGCTATTGTCTTAATATTTACAACCAATTCTCATTTCAAAAGCTTGTGTGGTGTTTACAACTGTTGTGTCAACACTTCACCTTATCTCTGAAGCCTGTATTCACACCTTGTGTCATTGAGGCTTTTTAGATTTTTAAACCCAGTATGTCATGTATTAATAAAGTCAGAATTCTGTTCATAGGATGGTGTATCTTTCTGAAATATGGCTTTTCCTTTACACGCGCTTCTTGACGAAAAAATGAGCTGGAATATCTAGACAGAGTTTGGTCAATATTCCTCATGAGGTTACAATAGCATATTAATTTCACGAGATGCACAATCATGTGCTACATGAAAATTCCTTTGAAGTCATCCTAGGACAATGTTTTGCCTTATTTTAAATTGATCACAATTTAAAAGGATGATAAGTAAATAGTCATGCAATGAACGAAATCTCAGGATTGCTACCAGTGCCACGTGCTCATCAGAGTAGAAATAGAAGGATACTTCAGATGAATACGTGGCTAGAGGAATGGTGCCAGGGGGAGGGATTCAAGTTCCTGGGACATTGGAACCGGTTCTGGGGGAGGTGGGACCAGTTCAAACCAGACGGTTTGCACCTGGGCAGGGCTGGAACCGATGTCCTAGGGGGAGTGTTTGCTAGTGCTGTGGGGGAGGGTTTAAACTAAAATGGCAGGGGGTTGGGAACCTGAGCAGGGAGACAGAGGAAAGGGAAACAAGGATAAAAGCAAAAGATAGGAAGGAGAAAAACAAAAGTGGCAGTCAGAGAAATCAATGGTTTGAATCAAACGTGGCCACAGTAAATAATAATTCGAATAGGTCTAAGAGCGTTAAAAAAACAAGCCTGAAGGCTTTGTGTCTTAATGCGAGGAGCATTTGTAATAAGGTGGATGAATTGGCTGCGCAAATAGAGGTAAACGAATACGATTTGGTTGGGATTATGGAAACGTGGCTCAAGGATGGCCAAGACTGGGAACTCAACATCCAGGGGTATTCGATATTCAGGAAAGATAGGCAAAAAGGAAAGGGAGGTGGGGTAGCATTACTGGTTAAAGAAGGGATTAACACAATTGTAATGAAGGATATTAGCTCTGATGAGGTGGAATCTGTATGGGTAGAATTGAGAAATACTAAGGGGAAAAAAACGTTAGTGGGAGTGGTATATAGACCTCCAAACAGTAAGGCGGAGGTTGGGGATGGCATTAAAAGGGAAATTAAAGAAGCGTGCAATAAGGGCACAGCAGTCATCATGGGTGACTTTAATCTACATATAGATTGGGCCAACCAAATTAGTAACAATACTGCGGAGGAGGAATTCCTGCAGTGTTTACGGGATGGTTTCCTGGACCAATATGTCGAGGAACCAACCAGAGATCAGGCCATCTTAGACTGGGTATTATGTAACGAGAAAGGATTAATTAGCAATCTTGTTGTACGAGGCCCCTTGAGTCGGAGCGATCATAATATGATCGAATTCTTCATTAAGATGGAGAATGAAGTAGTTGACTCAGAGACTAGGGTCCTCAATTTAAATAAAGGAAACTATGATGGTCTGAGGAGCAAGTTGGGTAGGATTGATTGGGGAATGGCACTCAAAGGGTTGATGGTGGATAGGCAATGGCAAACATTCAAAGACCGAATGGATGAGCTACAGAATTTGTTCATCCCAGTTTGGCATAAAAATAAAATTAAAAAGGTGACTCAACCGTGGCTAACAAGGGAAATTAGGGATAGCATAAGATCCAAGGAGAGGACATATAAATTGGCCAGAAAAAGCAATAATCCTGAGGATTGGGAGCAGTTTAGGATTCAACAAAGGAGGACAAAGGGATTAATTAAGAAAGGGAAAATAGAATATGAGAGTAAGCTTGCAGGGAACATAAAAACTGACTGTAAAAGCTTTTATAGATATGTGAAGAGAAAAAGATTGGTGAAGTCAAGCGTAGGTCCCTTGCAGTCAGAATCAGGGGAATTTATAATGGGGAACAAAGAAACGGCAGACCAACTAAATACATATTTTGGTTCTGTCTTCACAAAGGAGGACACAAATAACCTCCCAGAGATGCCGGGGAACATAGGGTCTGATGAAAGGGTGGAACTGAAAGAAATCAGTATTTGTAGGGAAATGGTGTTAGGAAAATTGATGGGACTGAAGGCCGATAAATCCCCAGGGCCTGATAATCTACATCCCAGGGTACTTAAGGAAGTGGCCCAAGAAATAGTAGATGCATTGCTGGTCATCTTCCAGAACTCGATAGACTCTGGAACAGTACCCATGGATTGGAGGGTAGCTAATGTTACCCCACTATTCAAAAAAGATGGTGGAGAAAAAGCGGGGAATTATAGACCGGTAAGCCTGACATCGGTAGTGGGGGAAATGCTAGAGTCCATTATAAAAGATGTAATAGCAGAGCACTTGGAAAGCAGTGACTGGATCGGACAAAGTCAACATGGATTTACAAAAGGTAAATCATGCTTGACTAGTCTACTGGAATTTTTTGAGGATGTAACTGGTAAAATAGATAAGGGAGAACCAGTGGATGTGGTGTATTTGGACTTTCAGAAGGTTTTCGATAAGGTCCCGCATAAGAGATTAGCGTGCAAAATTAAGGCACATGAGATTGGGGGCAAAGTATTGACTTGGAGAGAGAACCGGTTGTCGGACAGAAAGCAAAGAGTTGGAATAAACGGGTCGTTTTCCGAGTGGTAGGCAGTGACTAGTGGGGTACCGCAAGGATCGGTCCTAGGACCCCAGCTGTTCACAATATATATTAATGATCTGGACGAGGGAATTGGATGTAATATCTCCAAATTTGCAGATGACACAAAGCTGGGTGGGAGGGTATGCTGTGAGGAGGATGTCGTGAAACTCCAGTACGATTTGGACAGGTTGGGTGACTGGGCAGAAACATGGCAAATGCACTATAATGTGGATAAATGTGAGGTTATCCACTTTGGTGGCAAAAACAGGAAGGCAGATTATTATTTGAATGGCAATAGATTGGGAGAAGGGGAAGTGCAAAGAGACCTGGGTGTTCTTGTGCACCAGTCGCTGAAGGTAAGCATGCAGGTGCAGCAGGCGGTTAAGAAGGCAAATGGTATGTTGGCCTTCGTAGCAAGAGGGTTTGAGTACAGGAACAAGGATGTCTTGCTACAGTTGTACAGGGCCTTGGTGAGACCGCACCTTGAGTATTGTGTGCAGTTTTGGTCGCCTTACCTGAGGAAGGACGTTCTTGCCATGGAAGGAGTGCAGCGAAGATTCACCAGGCTGATACCTGGGATGGCAGGAATGACGTATGAAGAGAGATTGTATCGATTGGGCTTATACTCACTGGAGTTTAGAAGATTGAGAGGGGATCTCATCGAAACCTATAAAATTCTGTCAAGCCTGGGCAGACTAGATGCAGGAAGGATGTTTCTGATGGCCAGGGAGTCCAGAACCAGGGGTCATAGTCTAAGGATAAGGGGTAAGCCATTTAGGACTGAAATGAGAAGGAATTTCTTCACCCAGAGAGTGGTGAACCTGTGGAATTCTCTGCCACAGAGGGCAGTTGAGGCCAGTTCATTAAATATATTCAAGAAAGAGTTGGATATATTTCTTGAGGCTAAAGGGATCAAGGGATATGGGGAGAAGGCAGGGACAGGGTACTGAATTTGGATGATCAGCCATGATCTCATTGAATGGCGGAGCAGGCTCGAAGGGCCGAATGGCCTACTCCTGCTCCTATCTTCTATGTTTCTATGCTTCTATGTTTCTATGAAACAACTTGTACTTAGAATGTCCAATCGGCAGATGTACGTTCCGTAGATGTGAGTGTAATACCCACTGGAAATGTGATGTACGCTAAGTATGGTTATCAATCTTTAACTTAGACACTGTATTATCATTGTTATAAATCCCTGGGTTAAAGTTGCCCATGTGAAGGTACGGCAAGAACTTTTAAGGACACAATGTGACTAAGAGCAGACTTTCCATAATTCTGCACCAGTATCAACTGTTGCAGACAGTGAGGCTGCGCAGTCTCCAGGCAGAAACCCCAGGAGGAAGGGGTGGAGTCGGGGTTTTTCGAGCGGGAGAAGGGAGCGACTGGAAGAAAAGAGGGCAGGAACTCTGAAAAGAGGGCTCAGGAGGCAAATGGCTGCCGCATCCCGTCCCGGGCTTCCAAACTCGGCCGCCGCCCTTCGTATTAGTAGCTCTGCATCCAGAACTCAAAGTGGGATTCAGTGATCGTGAAGAGAATTCAACGAAGGGGTTCGGAGTCGTAAGTCTTGCAGACATTATACATACCATGAGCTCCAACTTAAGCGCGCCAACGAAAGAGTGCACTCGAATTTGGACACAGGGACAGATTCTCCTTTGAATCCATATAAATGGAGAATGTATGTTTATTATGTCTAGATTCATTCTAATGTATGCAAATGTCTAATTTAGGTCATTGACCCGTAATCTTCTTATACTGTCTGATGTTAAAACTATAAAGTAAGATAATTAGAATTAAGCCATTGTAGTAGTGATCTCCTTACTGGACTATAGAATACTGTCTACAACAGAGACCACATCTCCCATATATCTAGAGAACCGTGAAGGGGTTACATTTTGGGGGCTCGTCCGGGATTGTGGTCTATTTATGTCAGTAAACTAACAAACTAACAGTATTGAATGCTCATTGCTAAGAGAGTGGTTTGTGGTTTCTGCTGGGCTGTTTGAGCATAAAAGATGGATGTTATTGAGGTTGAAGCTTGGTGCAAACGGAAGCAGATAGCTACTACCCATGGCATTGTGCTGAATGGTGTTGCTAACGATGACCCTGATGATGTCTTGCTAAGGGCTCTGAATTGTGTCAAAGCCTTTGGAAAGGTTAGGATAGTTGAGCGCTGCTTGGATACAGCTACCAAGAAGCAGTTTGTGTTGATCCAGACATCAGAGAACCTGAGAGGTCATGGTTTACCTGAGGCAGTTGGGCTTTCTGAAGAGGCTGGTCCCTGGCCAGTTCAGTTTGTCCCTATTACTACTAAGGAAGAAGAAGGGTTTCAGACCAAGTTGTTGTCATTCTTGAGACAAGAAGGAAAGACTGTTGCTGATGTCAAAGGTCTGATAGATCCTTCGGCCCTGGATATGAACACTCAGTTGGTCAGTGCCATTAGTTCTCTGGTGGATAAATGCACCAATCTGCCCTTCGAAGCTCAGGGATATCGTAAGCTCCGTATGTTCTCAGGAGTGAGACCAACTCCCAGTGGGGAAGAGGAGTATGACGCCTGGGCTGAGCAGACCCTGCTTCTGCTAGAGGAATGGAAGTGCAGTGACAATGTGAAGAGGCAGAGAATAGTAGAAAGCCTTAAGGGTCCTGCCACTGACATTGTAAGATTCTTAAAGGCGCAGAACACCTCTGCTACTTCCTTTGACTACATGCAGGCTCTAGAAACTGCCTTTGGAACTACTGAAACCATTTCAGATTTGATGGTCAGATTCAGAAGCACATTCCAGTGTGAGGGAGAGAAGCTGTCCAGTTATCTGCTGAGAATAGACAAACTGCTGCATTTTATGTTACGGAAAAGAGGGATTGAGTTGCCTGAAATGAATCGATTCCGCATTGAACAGGTTGTGCGAGGTGCATTGCTCGAAGACGTGACTGCTCTTCGCATACGCATGACCCATAAGTTGCGAGATCCACCTACCTTCACTGAGCTGCTAAGGGAAGTCAGAGAGGAGGAGGATATGCTTCAGGCCTGGAATGTAGCAAAGAGTGCTGTGATGTCCAAGCTTGTGACTCCTGTTACAGTTCCTACTCCTAAGGGTGATGTCAACCCTGAGATGGAACAGCTGAAGAAGGAAATAAATGTCATGAGAGCCGAGATGGCATATTTTCGGTCTAAGCCCAACACAGAAAGGGATGACGCACGGGTGCAAAAGGTTGAACACCCTGCGAAGTCTAACAGCAAAATGAATGATTCTTCTAAAGGATATCCCCATGAAGGAGATAGACCTGGAGTCTTTTGTTATAACTGTGGAAAGGATGGACATTTCAAGCGAGAATGTAGAGGTGAGGAAAATCTAAAAAAAGTAAATGACCGTCTCATAAAACTTACCAAGAAGTCGGGAAACTACAAAGGGGCACAGTAACGGAACGGCCTGCTGTCCCTGTAGTTAAGACACGTTCCGCTAAGTGCAATAATAGACGAGGGGATATGAAAGACATCATACCTGAAGGTTTAGTAGGGCCGAGTTCTGCTGTATCAATACAGATTGAAGGCATTTATACTAAAGCTATCCTCGACACGGGTTCTCAGGTTACCATACTGTACAGATCCTTCTATGACCGATACCTGACGCATTTGCCGTTAACCCCAATCAGTCTTCTGCAGATCTGGGGCCTTAGTCCTGCTGATTACCCATATGATGGCTATTTGTCGCTGAGGTTGGAGTTCTTGGAAGCTGATGTAGGGACCACTGAGACCATTGATGCACTTGTGTTGGTTTGCCCTGACCCCATGGTGAAAGGTGAGGTTTCCATACTGGTTGGCAGTAATACACCCATAGTGAGACGACTCCTGACAAGCTGCAAAGAGCAGGGAGGTGAAAACTTCTTGAGCACCAGACACATTCACCCTGTTTTCAAAAAGGCTTTTGAGAAACTACCTGAACTTTCTTCCGACGTAGATGATAGCAAAAGAGGAACTGTGTGGTACGTTCGAGCCAAACCTATCACCCTGCGCCCTGGAGGAGTGGCTAGAATCCCTGGGATACCAAAATTCCCTGGAACGCCAGGTACTGAAGCCATTCTGATAGAGTCACCTGATGATCCTGCAGAAGAGTCACGGTTTCCAAATGAGCTTCTGGTGAGACCAGAGTTGCAGACCCCGACAGCTGTGATGTCAAGGAGAGTTACAGTGACCGTGAGGAATATGTCAGGCAAAGGAATCACATTGAGGAAAGGAATGCCGATTGCGCATCTGTTTCCTGTAAATGTACTGTCGTCACATGTGAAGGAAGAGTCCAAAGTTAACTCAACCGGAGATCTGACACCCTCCTCCTTCAACTTTGGAGATTCATTCGTTCCTAAAGAATGGAAGGACCGATTAGTCAGGAAGATGATGGAGCGGAGAGGAGTTTTCTCTACTCATGAGTTTGATGTTGGTTGTAGTAAGAGTACTCGCCATTCTATCAGAATTACCGAGGATAAACCCTTTTGGGAGAGGTCGCGACGGCTGGCACCAGCTGACATCGAAGCAGTGAGACAGCACCTGTCGCAGTTAAAAGAAGCTGAGATCATTACCGAGTCCAGGAGTCCTTATGCATCTCCTATAGTGGTGGTGAGGAAAAAGAACGGAAAGATTCGGATGTGTGTGGACTTTAGGACGCTTAACAGATGTACTATTCCCGACCAATACACCGTTCCAAGAATTGAGGATGCACTGGCTTGTCTTACTGGAAGCAAGTGGTTCAGTGTGTTGGATCTCAGAAGTGGATACTACCAAATACCGATGAGTGAATCGGACAAAGAAAAGACAGCCTTTATATGTCCAGTTGGGTTCTACCAATTTGAAAGGATGCCACAGGGAGTTTCAGGCGCTCCAGCAACTTTTCAAAGAATAATGGAACAAACAGTTGGGGACATGAACTTGCTCGAAGTATTGGTGTACTTGGACGATATCATTGTGTTTGGGGCAACCCTTGAAGAACACGAAGCTCGGTTGCTGAAAGTGCTTGGTCGCCTGGAGGATGAAGGTCTCAAGCTATCATTGGACAAGTGTCAGTTTTGCCAAACATCCGTGTCCTATGTGGGGCATATTGTATCACAGGATGGAGTAGCCACAGATCCATCCAAGATCGAAGCTGTTACCACATGGCCCAAACCGAACACAGTGACTGCCTTGCAGTCATTTCTTGGGTTCTGCGGATATTACAGGCGCTTTGTGCAGGATTACTCCAAAGTGGCCCATCCTCTGAATCAGCTGCTGGCTGGTTACCTCCCACCAGCCGAGAGGAAGAAAAAGGCTAAAGGTAAAGAGAACAAGGACTACTTCAAACCCTCTGAGCCTTTTGGTGTTAGATGGGATGAGAAATGCAAAGAGGCCTTCCACACCTTAAAGCAAAGTCTTACTCAAGCCCCCGTGTTGGCTTTTGCAAACCCACAGCTGCCATATGTGCTACACGTGGATGCCAGTCAAGAAGGGTTGGGTGGTGTGTTGTATCAGGACCAAGGAGCAGGGCTGAGACCTGTAGCGTTCATCAGTTGCAGTCTTACGCCATCAGAGTGTAACTACCCAGCTCATAAGCTAGAATTCTTGGCGTTGAAGTGGGGGGTGGTGGATAAGCTGCAGGATTATCTGTATGGAGCGAAGTTTGAAGTGAGGACAGACAATAATCCATTAACCTATGTGTTGACTTCGGCAAAACTTGATGCCACCAGCCACCGCTGGCTTGCTGCACTATCTGCTTACGACTTTAGTCTCAGGTACAGACCTGGGAACCAGAACATTGACGCAGATGCTCTGTCTCGTCGCCCACACTACCAGAAACCAGAGTGGAAAGATGTTGCTTCAGCAGATGTGAAAGTAATGTGTCAGATGTCCGTGGTATTTGGACCAAAGAATACCATGTCATGCCCGAGAGATTGACCACTTGGGAGCGTCAATGCATGCTGTTCCCCAGGCATATGCAACCTTTCCAGTTTGGATGTACAAAACTTACCCATGTTGTGTTCATCTGAAATATCCAAAGCACAACAGGAGGATCCCTGTATTCATGAGGTGTTTTTAGCTCTCCGTCTGGGTGATATTACACAGATCGACAAATCAAAACATCCTGACTGTCGTCTGCTCCTAAGAGAATGGGACCACTTGGAAATTAAAGAGGGAGTGTTGTGTAGAATCACTCACCCACCCACTAAACCATGTCATTCACAGTTGGTCCTGCCTGAAAAGTACAGGGAAATAGTGATGAAGTCTTTGCATGATGACGCAGGTCATCTGGGAGTAGATAAGACCTATGGGTTGGTCAAGGACAGATTCTATTGGTTGCGTATGAAGTCTGCGGTTGAGGAGTTCTGCAAGTCCTGTGCACGCTGTGTCCAGAGAAAGACATTACCTAAAAGAGTAGCTCCTCTGTTTCACATGCAAAGTGATGGACCTCTAGACCTTGTCTGTATGGATTTTCTGTCCATCGAACCCGATTCCAGCAATACCACAAATGTCTTGGTCATTACAGATCATTAAACTCGCTATGCCCAAGCTTTTCCCACAAAGGATCAGAAAGCATCCACCGTTGCCAAAGTGTTGTGGGAGAAATACTTCATCCACTATGGACTGCCAAAGCGAATACACAGTGATCAAGGTAGAGACTTTGAAAGTAGACTTATACATGAGTTGTTGTCCATGCTCGGGATTGAGAAGTCAAGAACAACTCCATACCATCCTCAGGGAGATCCTCAACCTGAGCGGTTTAACCGTACTTTGTTAGACATGCTTGGAACGCTGGATTCAAAGCGAAAGAACAAGTGGAGTCGGCACATTGGACATCTTGTTCATTCTTATAATTGTACCTGAAATGACGCTACTGGTTTTTCACCGTACTACCTCATGTTTGGACATGAAGCGAGGATGCCGGTGGATTTGTGTTTCGGAGTATCCAGTGATGGCACATCACAGAGAACTTACCTCAAGTATGTATCTGACATGAGAAAGGAATTGCAAGCTGCTTATGAACTTGCTGAGTCTGTTTCTGCCAAACAGAATAAAGGAAATAAGCAGAGGTATGACCAGAAAATCCGTTTTTCCCAACTCATGCCTGGTGACCGAGTTCTCATACGGAACCTAGGACTTCAAGGGAAACATAAGTTAGCAGACCGCTGGGCTTCTACACCTTACATTGTTGAAAGCCAAATGTCACAACTACCTGTGTTTCGGCTAAAACCTGCAGGTGGGAATGGACCCATAAAATACTGCACCGGAATCATATCCTGCCATTGGGACAGCAAGTGCATCTGGATCTGCCAGTGGATAATGAGCCGACACCTAGTAGGAGAACCCTGCAGAGAAGAAGAAGGAAAAAAACGAGAAACCAGGAAAACTTTGTTCCAGAAGACAGAAAACCCATGACACAGTGTGTGGATCATGAGGAACCTGATGAGTCGGAAGATGAAGAATGGGATCTATGGTACGACCTCCCAGAAAGACACATAAGACAGAATCTGGATGAATTGCCTGAACCATTTAGCTCAGACTTGGACATGGTCTGGGAAGAACCAGATGCTTCCGAGAAGGAGATAAAAGAGACTGAAAGGCATGATAACAAAGGAACCAACGCCTCCAACGTAGTTGAAGGAACTGAAGACCGGGTATCCGAAATAAGGAGCTCACAGCGAGTTAAGAAGGTTCCTGAAAGATTGACATACAGTACACTAGGAGTGCCAAGTGTAATGATAGCCCCTACGGTTCGATATGTTACCTCCCTTTATACATGGTTGGGAAGCATGCAACCACTTATGTGTAAAGTTCATTAGTCATGGGGACATGCCTATATTTGGTAGGGAGGGAGTGTAATACCCACTGGAAATGTGATGTACGCTAAGTATGGTTATCAATCTTTAACTTAGACACTGTATTATCATTGTTATAAATCCCTGGGTTAAAGTTGCCCATGTGAAGGTACGGCAAGAACTTTTAAGGACACAATGTGACTAAGAGCAGACTTTCCATAATTCTGCACCAGTATCAACTGTTGCAGACAGTGAGGCTGCGCAGTCTCCAGGCAGAAACCCCAGGAGGAAGGGGTGGAGTCGGGGTTTTTCGAGCGGGAGAAGGGAGTGACTGGAAGAAAAGAGGGCAGGAACTCTGAAAAGAGGGCTCAGGAGGCAAATGGCTGCCGCATCCCGTCCCGGGCTTCCAAACTCGGCCGCCGCCCTTCGTATTAGTAGCTCTGCATCCAGAACTCAAAGTGGGATTCAGTGATCGTGAAGAGAATTCAACGAAGGGGTTCGGAGTCGTAAGTCTTGCAGACATTATACATACCATGAGCTCCAACTTAAGCGCGCCAACGAAAGAGTGCACTCGAATTTGGACACAGGGACAGATTCTCCTTTGAATCCATATAAATGGAGAATGTATGTTTATTATGTCTAGATTCATTCTAATGTATGCAAATGTCTAATTTAGGTCATTGACCCGTAATCTTCTTATACTGTCTGACGTTAAAACTATAAAGTAAGATAATTAGAATTAAGCCATTGTAGTAGTGATCTCCTTACTGGACTATAGAATACTGTCTACAACAGAGACCACATCTCACATATATCTAGAGAACCGTGAAGGGGTTACATGAGTTATCCATACGAGTCAAGGAGACATCAGTTGAAACTAGTTGAAGCTTAACACGCTGTTCCTTCGATCCGCCGTGTGTACAGATGCGTGTTTTCATAAAGGCCTTGCCAGACACTCAGTTGATTCTTTCTTTATCCGCGGTGTGTTCCTCCTTCGCTGAGATAACTCGTTGATCTTTCCTTGTTTCGGTCGTTGCTTTTTGCAAATCCAATTCCTGATGCGTTGCCAAGCAATGTGTGCAAGAGCCGGCGACACCGTCTGACTAACCGTCGTCAGTAATTTGATCGCATCCATTTCCTGTGTCGTGCTCCAAGCTGAGTCTTGAAAGACAGTGTACGACTGCACCTTGTATTGTTCCTCCTTTTCGGTATCCCACAGGACATCTTTTGATATTGTCTATGGAGACAGTTTTAAGAATATGCTTGCCATTCAGCTGGTTAATATGTATTTGAACTGTTCTTTCATACAGAATGTATTTGAACAGGTTTTTTCTACTTCGGTCTTAAACCAGGTTTCTGCTCGAACTTCTTTTCCTGTATCCATTCTCCTACTATGGGTTGCCATGCTTTATTTGTCAATTTTTTCTGCCTATTTGCTTCCCTTATCCTCTGATCAATTCGATGAGTCTCCTCTGTTCCTTTTTAAAAAAATCTAACTGTCGCTGTCGGGTCAAGGACTCAGAGTGTGTAGAGGCAATAAAAGAACTATGCGTAAGCGGTGTATGCATCTCAACCCCATACATCAGATAATATGGAGTTTTAGGGGACACTGCCCCTGATGCAGATGTGGGCACATTATTGAGTGATAGCTGCACCTCTGGAATGATGGTGGTTCGCTTATTTCCCCCTGATTCTCAACAGTTTGACCAATAGCTTTTTTACTTCCTGGTTTTTACGTTCCACCAGCTCCGCTGATTGCGGATGACGTGGCGTGCTGTGCTCTAAGCCAATCCCCCTTTGTTCGCAGTAGTCTTTGAAGACCTTAGATACAAAGGCTCCGCCTTGATCGGAGTGTAAGATTTTGGGTGCACCAGCTACAGTAATTATATCAGAAATAGCCCTGGCAAGTGCGTTTTCCGAAACAGTTTTTGTGGGGACCAGCCAGCAGAAGGAAGTGCATCCATCTACACAAACGAGAACATGTCTATATCCCAAAGATGGGGGAAGTGGTCCAATAAAGTCAATAAAGAATTTTCCCATTGGCTCCTCAGCTTTCACAGGAGCCAATGGTGGTGGCTTAATTAGTGATGACTTATTGGTTAAATAGCATAGCTCACAATTTGCCACGTATGTTTTACAGGCTATAAACATGCCTGGCCACCAATATAAGGGGGTCAATTTGCGGAATGTTGTTCTGGCACCACAATGTGCTTGACTTATGCCCTCGTGAGCTTCTTTTACAAGCTGTTCTCGTTTGTGTCTCGGGGGTACCTCTCGGTTTCCTTTGGGCAACTTAACTAGTACAATACCCGTAGCGGTTTCCGAGTAAAAGTACATTGGTGGATATCCTGGTGGATTCTCTTTTGTCGGCTCTAATAGCTGAATCAGTTCCTCATCCTGATTAGCTGCCCGTTCTGCCCTAGTGATTACACTAACATTGGCAGACCCCTCTCAAGAGGGTGTCATGCAGACCGAACGTTTCGCTTGTTCGTCTGCAAGGCTGTTTCCCTTTGAATGTACTGTCCCAGTGATATGCCCGTTTACTTGAATCACCTGACAATTCTTTTTGTCCATTCTCAAACGGAGAATATCTTCCCACAGTGTGGGTTTAATAAGGTTTGCTTTCTCTAAAGCATACCGTAATGCTGTGGCTTCAGCATATTGCGCTGTCTTATGGCCAAGGGGTATAGACAGTAATTCTTCTGGATAAAAAGAATAGGAACCTCGAAAGTCCCTACTACTATCCCCATCCCAGCTGAGGATTGTTGGGATGTCTCTTTTTTAATCGTCATTGACGATCCATCACAGTAAATAACTTGATGGTATTCTGTAAGCGTTCTCATAGGTATTTGTCTGATTCCCTCCTCCGTATCATCATCTTCTATGATGGGGAGATGCTCTATCTTTCCACATTGATTTGGATGGTGTTGTAGATAAGGATAGCATTTATTAATGAGTTGCTGGAGAAGGTCTTTGCCT
Organism: Somniosus microcephalus; assembly: GCF_052327205.1. Classification (NCBI taxonomy): domain Eukaryota; kingdom Metazoa; phylum Chordata; class Chondrichthyes; order Squaliformes; family Somniosidae; genus Somniosus; species Somniosus microcephalus. Next base: position 242,350,732 of record NC_140989.1, on the reverse strand, counting down.
CCCCCCTCTAGGCAAGTTTGATCATTCTGTGTACGAACATGTTTTTACCTGTCATCCTGGTCTGTGGATGTTTCTACAGGTCTGGTTGAAATTTTAAGGTAATGTTTCATGTCTGGTTGTCCTATAATGAGGGAACAGGCCAATTGTAGTACCAGTCCGACATCTAGGGTCACTGTTATTCCATATATAGTAATAGGTATTTTGTAAAAATTAATTATTTTGGTTTTGTCTTGTGTGAATTCCCCTAATGATTTTTTTACAAATTGGGCTTCCCAAACCTGTCCACTTAGTTTTTATTATTGCAGGATCTATTACAGTGTAATCAGCTCCTGTATCAAACAGGGCTTTCACTTGTGTGTTTGTGGGCAAGGTTGCCAAGGCATAGGGGAATTCAAGAGGCCCTGGCTGGGTGCCAGGCCTCCAATCCTGGGATTGTTCATCCTCAGGATCCTGAGCTTCATTTGCTGCTTTATCTTTAATTATTTTAACTGACCTTTGTTCCTCCCTCTTGGGGGTTTCATGTTTTCCAGATCCCTGAGGGGGTTTGTCGGACCGTTTACTTTCTTGATGATCCTCCTGTTGAGGTGGACGTTGGTTTTGCCGGGAATCTCTTGACCTTTTGAGACAACCGTGTTCTGCTTTGTTTGAGGTAGGCTCCAAAATAATTGGGCAGTTGCTCATAACTTTGGGAGCTGCAAATGGCATGTTTAACATCTCCAACAGGAGCATCAATAGCTTGTAACTGTATCCTTGCCTTACACTGCTTCCTTTTCTACCCAACACATCCCTAACTGAACCTTGTTGCAGTGACTGAGGCGATGTGGCATCCCAATTGCTGCTGGTTGCTGCTGAGACAAATCACCGTTTGTCTCTACTGATCCCATGACTAGAACAATTAGGGGGTTCTTGGTTTCATTCCAGCAATTGCGTCTCAAATCTAATCCCTTTTTTCCCTGTGCAGCACCTGAAGCTGCATTGGCAATACTTGTTTTTAGAATTTCCAACTTAACTTTAGATACTGGAGGAAAAATGTTCAGTCCCAAAAAACAAGCTGCTGAAATTAAACTGTAAATAGTTGGTGCATGATTGTTAATTGGGAGGTGTTTTTCCACAGCAGTAACCTTCAAACATGTTACACAACTGTACACAGGAGATCTGCGGACGTAATGAACCTCTTGATAATGTGAGCCTTGGGTGAACCCCCAAACAAGAGTTTACTCTATTCCTGTTTGCAGAAAATAACTCTGAATTGAAACAAATGTAATATAATCCCCGCCACTTATATCGCCCGTGGTTATTGCGGCCACTTACACTCAAAGTTATTGTGCAATATCTAGACAGTGATGGAAGCAGAGTTTCATCATGTTTCAAACCAAAGAAATAGAGAAATGGCAGAGACTCTAAACAATTATTTTGGATCGGTCTTCACGGTAGAAGACACTAAAAACATCCCAATAATAATAGATAATCAAGGGGCTATAGGGAAGGAGGAACTTAAAACAATCTCTATCACTAGAGAAAAAGTACTAGGCAAACTAATGCGGCTAAAGGCCGACAAGTCCCCTGGACCTGATGGCCTGCATCCTAGGGTCTTAAAAGAAGTGGCTGCAAAGATAGTGGATGCGTTGGTTGTAATCCACCAAAATTCCCTGGATTCTGGAGAGGTCCCAGCAGATTGGAAAACTGCAAATGTAACGCCACTATTCAAGAAAGGAGGGAGACAGAAAGCAGGAAACTATAGGCCAGTTAGCCTAGCATCTGTCATTGGGAAAATGCTTGAATCCATTATTAAGGAGGTAATAGCAGGACATTTAGAAAATCATAAGACAATCAAGCAGAGTCAGCATGGTTTTATGAAAGGGAAATCATGTTTGACAAATTTGGTAGAGTTCTTTGAGGATGTAACAAACAGGGTGGATAAAGGGGAACCAATGAATGTGGTGTATTTGGATTTCCAGAAGGCATTCGATAAGGTGCCACATAAAAGGTTACTGCACAAGATAAGAACACATGGGGTTGGGGGTAATATATTGGCATGAATAGGGGATTGGCTAACTAACAGAAAACAGAGAGTCGGGATAAATGGGTCATTTTCCGGTCGGCAACCAATAACTGGTGGGGTGCCACAGGGATCAGTGCTGGGGCCTCAACTATTTACAATCTATATTAATGACTTGGATGAAGGGACCGAGTGTACTGTAGCCAAATTTGCTGCTGATACAAAGATAGGTGGGTTAGCAAGTTGTGAGGAGGACGCAAAGAGTCTGCAAAGGGATATAGATAGGTTAAGTGAGTGGG